>NW_024070187.1:1990574-2164663 GCF_014754425.2 Oryx dammah
TTTCTTACATGATAGTATACATGTTTCAATGCCATTCTCCCAAATCATCCCACCCTCTCCCTCTCCCTCAGAGTCCAAAAGTCCACTCTACACATCTGTGTCTCTTTTGCTGTTTTGCATACAGGGTCGTCATTACCATCTTTCTAAATTCCATATATATGTGTTAGTATACTGTACTGATGTTTTTCTTTCTGACTTACTTCACTCTGTATAATCGGCTCCAGTTTCATCCATCTCATTAGAACTGATTCAAATGTATTCTTTTTAATGGCTGAGTAATACTCCATTGTGTATATGTACCACAGCTTTCTTATCCATTCATCTGCTGATGGACATCTAGGTTGCTTCCATGTCCTGGCTATTATAAACAGTGCTGTGATGAACATTGGGGTACATGTGTCTCTTTCAATTCTGGTTTCCTTGGTGTGTATGCCCAGCAGTGGGATTTCTGGGTCATAAAGCAATTCTATTTGCAATTTTTTAAGGAATCTCCACACTGTTCTCCATAGTGGTTGTACTAGTTTGCATTCCCACCAACAGTGTAAGAGGGTTCCCTTTTCTCCACACCCTCTCCAGCATTTATTGCTTGCAGACTTTTGGATCGCAGACATTCTGACTGGTGTGAAGTGGTATCTCATTGTGGCCTTGATTTGCGTTTCTCTAATAATGAGTGATGTTGAGCATCTTTTCATGTGTTTGTTAGCCATCCGTATGTCTTCTTTGGAGAAATGTCTATTTAGTTCTTTGGCCCATTTTTTTGATTGGGTCGTTTATTTTTCTGGAATTGAGCTGCATAAGTTGCTTGTATATTTTTGAGATTAGTTGTTTGTCAGTTACTTCATTTGCTATTATTTTCTCCCATTCAGAAGGCTGTCTTTTCACCTTGCTTATATTTTCCTTTGTTGTGCAGAAGCTTTTAATTTTTTTTAGATCTCATTTGTTTATTTTTGCTTTTATTTCCAGAAATCTGGGGGGTGGATCATAGAGGATCCTGCTGTGGTTTATGTCGGAGAGTGTTTTGCCTATGTTCTCCTCTAGGAGTTTTATAGTTTCTGGTCTTACGTTTAGATCTTTAATCCATTTTAAGTTTATTTTTATGTGTGGTGTTAGAAAGTGATCTAGTTTCATTCTTTTACAAGTGGTTGACTAGTTTTCCCAGCACCACTTGTTAAAGAGATTGTCTTTACTCCATTGTATATTCTTGCCTCCTTTGTCAAAGATAAGGTGTCCATAGGTGTGTGGACTTATCTCTGGGCTTTCTATTTTGTTCCATTCATCTATATTTCTGTCTTTGTGCCAGTAGCATACTCTCTTGATGACTGTGGCTTTGTAGTAGAGCCTGAAGTCAGGCAGGTTGATTTCTCCAGTTCCATTCTTCTTTCTCAAGATTGCTTTGGCTATTTTAGTTTTTTTGTATTTCCATACAAATTGTGAAATTATTTGTTCTAGCTCTGTGAAAAATACCGCTGGTAGCTTGATAGGGAGTGCATTGAATCTGTAGATTGCTTTGGGGTAGTATACTCATTTTCACTGTATTCATTCTTTTGATCCACGAACATGGTATATTTCTCCATCTATTAGTGTCCTCTTTGATTTCTTTCATCAGTGTTTTATAGTTTTCTATATAGAGGTCTTTAGTTTCTTTACGTAGATATATTTCTAAGTATTTTATTCTTTTCGTTGCAATGGTGAATGGAATTGTTTCCTTAATTTCTTTTTCTGCTTTCTCATTATTAGTGTATTGGAATGCAAGGGATTTCTATGTGTTGATTTTATATCCTGCAACTTTACTATATTCACTGATTAGCTCTGGTAATTTTCTGGTGGAGTCTTCAGGGTCTTCTATGTAGAGGATCATGTCATCTGCAAACAGTGAGAGTTTTACTTCTTCTTTTCCAAATTGGATTCCTTTTATTTCTTTTTCTGCTCTGATTGCTGTGGCCAAACTTCCAGAACTATGTTGAATAGTAGCGGTGAAAGTGGGCACCTTTTTCTTGTTCCTTACTTTAGGGGAAATGCTTTCAGTTTTTCACCATTGAGGATAATGTATCCTGTGGGTCTGTCATATAGAGCTTTTATTAGGTTGAGGCATATTCCTTCTATTCCTGCTTTCTGGAGAGTTTTTTTTTTTTTTATCATAAATGGATGTTGAATTTTGTCAAAGGCTTTCTCTGAATCTATTGAGATAATCATATGGCTTTTATTTTTCAATTTGTTAATGTGGTGAATTACATTGATTGATTTGCAGATATTGAAGAATCCTTGCATCCCAGGGATAAAGCCCACTTGGTCATGGTGTATGATCGTTTTAATGTGTTGTTGGATTCTGATTACTAGAATTTTCTTGAGGATTTTTACATCTATGTTCATCAGTGATATTGGCCTGTAGTTTTCTTTTTTTGTATCATCTGTATCAGGTTTTGGTATTAGGGTGATGGTGGCCTCATAGAATGAGTTTGGACGTTTACCTTCCTCTGTAATTTTCTGGAAGAGTTTGAGTAGGATAGGTGTTAGCTCTTCTCAAAATTTTTCGTAGAATTCGGTGTGCAAACTCTTTTTAAAAACTCATTTCCTTTTCTTTTCATGTTAGGAATTGCAAACACTTAACTTGTCCAAAATGCCACATCCCCTATCAGGAGGCAATCTTCCTTTCAGAGGTGTGGACACTGCTTTTATTCAAAAAGTCTCTATTTCAGTTCAGTTCAGTTCAGTCGCTCAGTTGTGTCCGATTCTTTGTGACCCCATGAATTACAGCACGCCAGGTCTCCCTGTCCATCACCAACTCCCAGAGTTCGCCCAAACTCACGTGCATCGAGTCAGTGATGTCATCCAGCCATCTCATCCTCTGTCATCCCTTTCTCCTCCTGCCCCCAATCCCTCCCAGCATCAGAGTCTTTTCCAATGAGTCAATGCTTCGCATGAAGTGGCCTAGGTATTGGAGTTTCAGCTTTAGCATCAGTCCTTCCAAAGAACATCCAGGGCTGATCGCCTTTAAAATGGACTGGTTGGATCTCCTTGCAGTCCAAGGGACTCTCAAGAGTCTTCTCCAACACCACAGTTCAAAAGCACCAGTTCTTCAGTGCTCAGCTTTCTTCACAGTCCAACTTTCACATCCATACATGACCACAGGAAAAACCATAGCCTTGACTAGATGGACCTTCATTGGCAAAGTAATGTCTCTGCTTTTGAATATACTATCTAGGTTGGTCATAACTTTCCTTCCAAGGAGTAAGCATGTTTTAATTTCATGGCTGCAGTCACCATCTGCAGTGATTTTGGAGCCCCAAAAAATAAAGTCTGACACTGTTTCCACAGTTTCCCCATCTATTTCCTATGAAGTGATGGGACCAAATGCCATGATCTTCATTTTCTGAATGTTGAGCTTTAACCCAACTTTTTCACTCTCCTCTTTCACTTTCATCAAGAGGCTTTTTAGCTCCTCTTCACTTTCTGCCATAAGGCTGCTGTCATCTGCATATCTGAGGTTATTGGTATTTCTCCTGGCAATCTTGATTCCAGCTTGTGCTTCTTCCAGCCCAGCTTTTCTCATGATGTACTCTGCATAGGAGTTAAATAAGCAGGGTGACAAAATACAGCCTTGACGTACTCCTTTTCCTATTTGGAACCAGTCTGTTGTTCCATGTCCCGTTCTAACTGTTGCTTCCTGACCTGCATACAGGTTTCTCAAGAGGAAGGTCAGGTGGTCTGGCATTCCCATTTCTCTCAGAATTTTCCACAGTTTATTGTGATCTACACAGTCAAAGGCTTTGGCATAGTCAATAAAGCAGAAATAGATGTTTTTCTGGAACTCTCTTGTATTTTCCATGATCCAGAGGATGTTGGCAATTTGATCTCTGGTTCCTCTGCCTTTTCTAAAACCAGCTTGAACATCTGGAAGTTCACAGTTCATGTATTGCTGAAGCCTGTCTTGGAGAATTTTGAGCATTACTTTACTAGCGTGTGAGATGACTGCAATTGTGAGGTAGTTTGAGTATGGCTCTGTTTACTTGTGTTTAAATAAATAAAATCATCCTATATACTTTAACTCTTTGTTTTTTTTTTAACCTTAATAGCATCATGCCTAACTTCATAAATGATTGCAATTTTCATACACACATCACATCCATATATAATTTTACATAAACAGTTTCCAACATTCTCTTTTGCTCCTTAAGGCCTTTTTCCCTTGTCTCCTTTCTCTGCCCTCCCACCTGCACCATTAGAAATTCATGTGTATCTTTCTGTGACTCTTTCTGTCTTCTTATAGCCATGCACTCATGTGTGTCTACACATAAATATATGCACCCATAGACAATTACAGAGGGTCTGCCTTTATATGTTTTACAAATAATCCTATTATACCACTTCTCATTTTACTTTACACCCTCAGTCTTATTTGATGGAAATCTCTTTAGGTCAAATGGCAGAGAGCCAATTCATTCTTTTTCATTATTGCATAATATTTCAGGCTGAAGTTCCACTATAACTTAATCATTTCTCTGCTAATGAGCATTGTTTACTCTGTTAGTCAGGTTCTGATCAGGAGAGAGAAACCAGGATTTTTGTTTTATCATATAGAATTTATTATAAAGACCTGTAAAAGATCACTGAAAGTGGAAGTGAAGTCATGTCCAACTCTTAGCAACCCCATGGACTGTAGCCTACCAGGCTCCTCAGTCCATGGGATTTTCCAGGTCAGAATATTGGAGTGGGTTGCCATGTCCTTCTCTAGGGGATCTTCCCAACACAGGGATCTAACCCAGGTCTCCTGCATTGCAGGGAGATGCTTTACCTCTGAGCCACCAACAGTAAAGGGAAAAAAAAAAAAAATAGGACAGTAAGATATTACAAACTGGAATTGCCAGAAGCCATCATCTGCCTCCAGGTCTGTGTGAACAAAGAAAGGATAATGGAATTATTAAAAGCTTGGAGGAGGCACCAGTGGAACCAAAACTCAGACTTCTGAGGAGGGAGCCAGCTGGGCTGGTGCTGGAGTCTAAAACTTGAATCTGCTTCCACAAATGTGCTGCCTGAGGAAGAAGTGATCCTAGGCTGATGCTCACACACAAGAAGCAGTTAAAGAGCCGACAGGAAGCAGTCCCACATTCTTTACCCAGGCTTCCAGTTTCCCTGTGGAGACCTTCACAGCCTGTATTCAGAGGGAGATGTGTGACTTTCCATCATCCCAGATCCAGAGTAGAATTAGGAGAGTGGGCTTAAAGGTGCCAGACATTAACTTACCAACTGACAGATCTCTGTTGCAAGACAGTTTTTTTGTCAATTAAAAACAGAGCTGTATTGAGTTCTTATTTACATACCTTTATGTACCAATGCTTTTATGTCTCTGGGATAGATTCCAAGGGGTGAGATTGCTGCATAAAATGATATTTTAAATTTAACAGATGTTCAAAAATGTTTTTTTGTTGTTGTTGTTGTTGTTCAAATAATACTGCAGAAATTAACAGACCTGCTAGTAATTTTTAAGAGAATTCCTTCTTCTTAACCACCAGCAGTAGAGGCTATTGCTCTTTTCCATTTTCCAAGCATAATGGATATAAAGCATTGTCTTTTTACCTCAATTTTCATTCTCCTGACTGCTTGTGATTTTAAGTATGTTGTCATATGCATATTAACAATCTGTAGTTACTTTTTATTCATTTCAATTCTTGTCTTTTGCTTAATTTTTGTTGTTGCTGTTGTTGTTGGGATTCTTTCTGTCACAATTTTGTGTGTATGTGTAAATAGACAAAGCTTTAGATTCCTCGGTGATTCATATCATTAAAAAAATCTGCCTGCAATGCAGGAGATTGAGGTTCAATCCCTTGAGAAGGAAACAGCTACCCACTCCAGTATTCTTGCCTGGAGAATTACATGGACAGAGGAGCCTGGTAGGCTACAGTCCATAGGGTCGCAAAGAGTCGGACATGACTTAGCAACTATCATTTTGACAATTATAGAAACTGAACTTTATCAGTCTTCTGTACTGTACTTTTTTCTAACTCTATTGTTTGTTTATTCACTTCTATTTTTGCATTTTTCCAATATAATATAACCAAGTACAACTTACCACTTCTGATTCCTGTATTATATAGATCTCTCTCACCCCAAAATTGCATTTATAATATAGGCTTATTTCAAGGACTTTTTATTATTTTTTACATTTTAGACTTTGTTTTATATACTCTGGCTATAAATGTCACTTGATATGGATTTACTTTTTATTGTCCAGAAGCATTTATTATATTACCTATCATTTCAATATTAATTTAACTACTAGTTTTATTAGATGTGAAATTCCTATACTTATTTGGTTTTCTATTCTAGATTTTACTGACTTTTGACAAGAATTTCCTTGGCAACTCAGTTGGTAATGAATCCGCCTGCCATGCAGGAGTCCCTTGTTCAATTTCTGGGTTGGGAAGATCACCTGGAGAAGCGAAATGCTACCCACTTCAGTATTCTTGGGTTTTCCTGATGACTCAGATGGTAAAGAATCCACCTGTAGTGTGGTAGACCTGGGTTCAATCCATGAGTGGGGAAGATCCCCTGGAGGAGAGCATGGCAACCCACTCCAGTATTCTTGCCTGGAGAATCCCCATGGACAGAGGGGCCTGGCAGACTACAGTCCATGGGGTCACAAAGAGTCAGACATAATTTATTATATCAACTATCATTTCAATATTAATTTTACTACTAGCATTGTCACATGTGAAATTCTTTTACCTATTTCTGGATCTTCTATCCTGGGTTTCAGACTTTTGATAATTCTTATGCCAATACCATACTCACTTAATGACAGTGACTTTATATGGGTAGTGCCTAGCATAAGGAGATGTCCTTTTTTTCCAAGATGTTTTTTGGTCTATTCTCAGACATTTCTTTTTTAAAAAATGTTTTCACATTTATTAATCAATTTATTGAATAACAATAAACTCTTGATCAGGAAATATAATGCATCTATCATCCTAGATTGGCAGTGTACAACCTCCAAGCTATTTGAAAAGAGTCTATGTCATACTAACCTGGTAAGAGTAAATTATAAATAAATATGAAATATCTCATCTAGAAAATTAGCCATATACTCCAAATTACTATTATATAGTTTGAGCAGCATCTATTTCACTGAAGAATAAATTTCCTCTTGCATAAATAATAGTTTATTTCAAAATATGGCACACCTGGAAGTCACTGTACTGGAGTTTCATATATGAAACAAAACTGAAAAACAACTTTTGATGAAGAATGCCTGTAAGACAAAATTATTTTGATACTGATTGTGCATCTAAGAATACTAATTTACCTAACAAAAATATGTTTCATCAGACATTTCTTTTTATATATATGCTCTTTAAAATCATTTTATCTATTTTCTTTCTACTTCAAAAAACAAAATTAAATTTCATTTGAAATTTTATTGAACTGACACTCTATTTACATGTCAATTTATAGAGGATCTATATTTTATGAAATATTCTTGCCATTAAAAAATGTTTTAAGATCATGATTTATACTCCTCAATAAGATATTATATTTTATATTTTAATAAGATTTTAAGAGGATCTTTTCATATCTATTCTTAAGTGTTTTATAGGTTTGGGTTTTATTTTTATACTTCTGGGTATTTATAACTAGAAGAGAGAAAGCTATTGATTTTGCAGTATTTCCATTAGGAGAGACTAAACTATTATATAAAGAAACCCAAAAATGTGGTGACCCCAAAGAAATACAAATTTATTTATCTCTTGTGACCGTTTAGAATGTATATTACAAATTAGCAGATGGCTTTTCACTAATGGTCATTAAGGGACTCAGGGAAATTCAGCTCTACCACCTTTAATATGTGCTTCTTGGCTTGTTCCAATAGACACCATCCTTACATAGAGCAGCAGAAGAGAACATGGGGTAAAGTTTAGATTTATGGAACAAGCAGAAAGCTGACAAATGTTAGCTCTGCCCACATCTCACTGGAGGGAATTTGGCCATAGGCAACCTGTAATTGAAAGGAACCCTGAGAGATGTAACATGACAGGGATAATGCATACCTAGTCACCATTTTCTTAGTTCAGAAGAAGGAATAGTGGGTTTTAGGAAATTTGTACACTCTGCCATGGTACACATATTCTCTGTCTAGCCATTGTACTAAAGTCTCATTAACTGCAGCTTCTTTTTATAACTAGAGGCAGCTGGAATTTATATAATATTTATCAATAAGAGAAAAAGAGCTTATTTATAGCTTCTTTTTCAATTATATTTCAAATATTTTATCTTTTGTTATTATGTTTGTTGGAAACTCTAAGTTAAGCTGAATAATAATAGCAAGAGCAAGCATCTCATGCTTCCCTGGAGGCTCAGTGGTAGAGAGTCTTCCTGCCAATGCAGGAGACATGGGTTCCATCCCTGATCCAGGAAGACCTCACTTACCATAGAGCAACCAAGGCGATGTAGCATAACTATTGAGCTTGTGCCTGAGAGCCCAGATGCCACAGCTGTAGAGCCACTGCAGTGAAAAGCCTGCACACCACAACTAGAGAGCAGGCCCTGCTCAACAAAGCAGAGAGAAGCCCACGTGCAGCAAGGAAGGCCCAGAGCAGCCAGAGTAAATAAAATCATATAAAAAGAGCAAGTATCCCTAAAAGAACATCTTTAATTAATGAATTTTAGTATTTTGCCATTTAAGATAATATTTGATAATGATTTTTAAGATATTATCTTTATCACTGTAAAGATTTCCTTCAATTTTTACTTTACTTAAAGCTTACATTGCAGTAAGAGTGCCAAAGTGTGTTAAACACCTTAACTATAGGATCATAATGTTTTTCTTTTTCAAAGAATTGTTGATCAATTTCCTGATAAGGAAATATCCTGAATAAATCTTATTTTATTCCTTGAGCATTTTTTGGTACACTGCTGGTGTATCAAACATACATGCTACTATTAGATACATTATTAGACACATGTTAATATGTTAAAGGAATTTTTTTCATTTTTAGTCCCAACTAATACATAGTATAGGCTTCCTAGGTGGCACAGTGGTAAAGAATCCACTTGCCAATGCAGGAGATGCAAGAGTGAAGATTCGATCCTTGGGACGGGAATATCCCCTGGAAAAGGAAGTGGCAACACACTCTAGTATTCTTGTCTTGAAAATCCCATGGACAGAGGAGCCTGGTGGGAGAGTCCATGGGATCACAAAGAGTCTGAACAGAAGTCCATAGTATAACTTTCTTTTATTTTTATTTTTTTATTTTTGATACTGTCTTAATACATTCAAAGTTTCATGTATACAGAGTTCATAATACGGATTAGGGAATTTTATGTTCTTATGGTCAAGAATAGTGTAAATAAAACTGCGATTATGTTTTCTTGAAAAGTAAGTGTATGGAAAGAGCAAATTAGCTGAGATGGTATGGTCAGACTCTCTCACTCCGCAGCCTCTTGCTCTTGCCCCACATTTTCTAAACAATGATTATGTAACAGCTGAGATCATTTGTAGCCTGCACATGCATGTCATACAGTACTCAGTCACGGGCTGTGTGCAGCACGCATATATGTGAGCTGCACCTAGAAAGTGGGGGCATTTTACCACTGTGGCCCAGCTGTGTCTGCTGCGTCAGCCAGAGGAGAGTACTATTACGGCTGCTGGCCCAGACAGGGGAGAGGCTGTGCTGTACTGTGTCATGTTATGGCTGCTGCTAAGGCTTCTGGGCCAACCAGGAGTGTCTCTGATTATATCCTTTCTTATTTCTTACATATTTCTGCTCTCCTAAATAAGTTTTTAAAAGTTTCATAGGGAATTCATCTACTTTGTAATTATTTTCAAAAACTTCCTATAAAAATACTTCTTTATTCTTGTTTATGTCCATATAACGAGTTTTAGCTTTTATATTTTATTGTTTTTACTGAATGTAAAAAAAAAAAATTTGTTTTGCTACTGTGTTCTTCAATAATGAAAGCCTTTAAAGTCATAAAATTTTATCTGGATATAGCTTTTGTTGTGTTACATAAGTCTTAGTATAACATTTTCCATAATTTCTGACTATAATTTTCCAAAAGTTTTCATTTATTTGAACCAAGCATTATCTGAAAATGTGTTAGTTTTCAGGTGATCAAGATTTATTAGTAACATTTCAAATTTTTATTTTTAATTTTACTGGCTCAATATCAAGAGAGGTACCCTATAAAATCTCTACTTGGAGATTTTTGTTGAGGAACTACTTGAAGCCAGATAAATTTTAAATATTTCATAGGCATTCTGCCTTATGACCCAGCAATCCCACTGCTGGGCATACACACCAAGGAAACCAGGACTGAAAGAGACACGTGCACCCCAATGTTCATTGCAGCACTATTTATAATAGCCAGGACATGGAAGCAACCTAGATGTCCATCAGTAGATGAATGGATAAGAAAACTGTGGTACATATACACAATGGAGTATTACTCAAGCATTAAAAATAATACATTTAAATCAGTTCTAATGAGGTGGATGAGACTTGAGCCTATTATACAGAGTGAAGTAAGCCAGAAAAACACCAATACAGTGTACTAATGCATATATATGGAATTTAGAAAGACGGTAATGATAACCCTGTATGCGAGACAGCAAAAGAGACACAGATGTATAGAAGTCTTTTGGACTCTGTGGGAGAGGGAGAGGGTGGGATGATTTAGGGAGAGTGGCATTGAAACATGTATAATATCATATAAGAAACAGCCAGTCCAGGTTCGATGCAAGATACAAGATGCTTGGGGCTGGTGCACTGAGACGACCCAGAAGGATGGTACGGGGAGGGAGGAGGGAGGGGGGTTCAGGATGGGTAACACGTGTACACCCGTGGTGGATTCATGTTGAAATATGGCAAAATCAATACAATATTATAAAGTAAAAATAATAATAATAATTAAATAAATGATAAATGATTAAAAAAAATAAAGGCAAGAAAAAAAGTATTTTTTATCAAAAGCACATGTGGTTTTTAATAAATCTATTAATTTTTATTATATTATTCAATGTCTTTGTGTTTTTTTTTTTATTACAAGCTGCATTGCTTTAAAAGACTTTTCTTCTACTTTAAGCTTTAATTCTTTAACTGTTTAGCAGAAATAGTTTCATGATCAACTTAAAATTTTTCAGATGATCCTCAAAATTGCCTCATTTTTTCTTTCAAATATTCTTGTCTTTTATCCTGGGTGAGGAGGACAAAGGAAGAAAACTGTAGAATACCATCATATCTGTTGTCTGATTAGTGGTCTGAAATTATCTTATTTTGATTTTTGCACTTAGAAATAGATTTTTTTTTTCCTTCAAAAACAAACAAAAATTCTCCCTCAAGCTTCTTTACTTCCCTCTCCTGATTACTGGTATGATATAGAGGGTAGTCTTCTGTAGATAAATACAAGTCCACTGTATCATACATTATTTAACACAGAGCATTCCACTTTAAAGGAACTATGTCACTTTCCTTAGATTATAATGTTAAATGAGTAAAAACAATTTAGTAACAATTTCCTTATTTGGTAAGCATTTATTTTTGCTGGTGATAAAAAATCAAAACTTGCTTAGTAAGGTCAAATTTTAAAATAATTCTTATGTTAATAATAATAATCACAAAATTTAGCAACATGCGATACATTAAAAAGTATAAACTTTTGAAAAGATTTTAAACTAGTTATGAAATTAGAAGTCTCTCTCCCTGAATGCCATGAATAAGCTGCTAAGATTGATCTACTAAAATATCTTATCAACATTATTGCTTCACAATCCCATAATTTTTGTGTAGATTTGTCTGAAACTCTTGTTGGTTTCAACTTTTAGTGACCTACAAGATCATTATAATTTGGGTACCAGTAAGTTACATTATATACTGTGATAGCTTCTATTTAATCTAAGGTGAATCAGTGAACTAAAATGGACTGGAATGGGTGAATTTAACTCAGATGACCATTATATCTACTACTGTGGGCAGGAATCACTTAGAAGAAATGGAGTAGCCATCATGGTCAACAAAAGAGTCTGAAATGCAGTACTTGGATGCAATCTCAAAAACAACAGAATGATCTCTGTTTGTTTCTAAGGTAAACCATTCAATATCACAGTAGTCCAAGTCTATGCCCCAACCAGTAACACTGAAGAAGCTGAAGTTGAACGGTTCTATGAAGACCTACAAGACCTTTTAGAACTAACTCCCAAAAAATATGTCCTTTTCTTTATAGGGGACTAGAATCCAAAAGTAGGAAGTCAAGAAACACCTGGAGTAACAGCCAAATTTGGCCTTGGTATATGGAATGAAGCAGGGCAAAGGCTAATAGAGTTTTGCCAAGAAAATGCACTGGTCATAGCAAACACCCTCTTCCAACAACACAAGAGAAGACTCTACACGTAGACATCACCAGATGGTCAACCCCAAAATCAGACTGATTATATTCTTTGCAGTCAAAGATGGAGAAGCTCTATACAGTTAACAAAAACAAGACCAGGAGCAGACTATGGCTCAGATCATGAACTCCTTATTGCCAAATTCAGATTTAAATTGAAAAAAGTAGGGAAAAACACTAGACCATTCAGGTGTGACCTAAATCAAATCCCTTATGATTATACAGTGGAAGTGAGAGATAGATTTAAGGGACTAGATCTGATAAATAGAGTGCCTGATGAACTATGAACTGAGATTCTTGTACAGGAGACAGGGATCAAGAAAATCCACATGAACAAGAAATGCAAAAAAAAGCAAACTGGCTGTCTCGGGAGGCCTTACAAATAGCTGTGAAAAGAAGAGAAGCAAAAAGCAAAGCAGAAAAGGAAAGATATAAGCATCTGAATGCAGTTCCAAAGAATAGCAAGAAGAGATATGAAAGCCTTCCTCAGCGATCAGTGCAAAGAAATAGAGGAAAAGAACAGAATCGGAAAAACTAGAGATCTCTTCAAGAAAATTAGAGATACCAAGGGAAAATTTCATGCAAAGATAGGCTCAATAAAGGACAGAAATGATATGGACCTAACAGAAGCAGAAGATATTAGGAAGAGGCAGCAAGAATACACAGAAGAACTGTACAAAAAAGATTGAAAGAATGCTCAAATTACCACACAATTCCATTCATCTCACATGCTAGTAAAGTAATGCTCAAAATTCTCCAAGTCAGGCTTCAGCAATACATGAACCATGAACTTCCAGATGTTCAAACTGGTTTTAGAAAAGGCAGAGGAACCAGAGATCAAATTGCGAATATCTTCTGGATCATCGAAAGAGCAAGAGAGTTCCAGAAAAACATCTATTTCTGCTTTATTGATTATGCCAAAACCTTTGACTGTGTGGATCACAATAAACTGTGGAAAATTCTGAAAGAGATAGGAATATCAGACCACCTGACCTGCCTCTTGAGAAATCTGTATGCAGGTCAGGAAAAAACAGTTAGAACTGGACATGGAACAACAGACTGGTTCCTAATAGGAAAAGGAGTACATCAAGGCTGTATCACCCTGCTTAATTAACTTATATGCAGAGTACATCATGAGAAGTGCTGGACTGGAAGAAACACAAGCTGGAATCAAGATTGCTGGGAGAAATATCAATAACCTCAGATATGCAGATGACAGCAGCCTTATGGCAGAAAGTGAAGAGGAACTCAAAAGCCTCTTGATGAAAGTGAAAGAGGAGAGTGAAAAATTTGGCTTAAAGCTCAACATTCAGGAAACGAAGATCATGGCATCTTGGTCCCATCACTTCATGGGAAATAGATAGGAAAACAGTGGAAACAGTGTCAGACTTTATTTTTTTGGCTCCAAAATCACTGCAGATGGTGACTGCAGCCATGAAATTAAAAGACGCTTACTCCTTGGAAGACAAGTTATGATCAACCTAGATAGCATATTCAAAAGCAGAGACATAACTTTGCCGACTAAGGTCCGTCTAGTCAAGGCTATGGTTTTTCCAGTGGTCATGTATGGATGTGAGAGTTGGACTGTGAAGAAGGCTGAGCCCCAGAGAACTGATGCTTTTGAACTGTGGTGTTGGAGAAGACTCTTGAGAGTCCCTTGGACTGCAAGGAGATCCAACTAGTCCATTCTGAAGGAGATCAGCCCTGGGATTTCTTTGGAAGGAATGATGCTAAAGCTGAAACTGCAGTACTTTGGCCACGTCATGTGAAGTATTGACTCTTTGGAAAAGACTCTGATGCTGGGAGGGATTGGGGGCAGGAGGAGAAGGGGATGACAGAGGATGAGATGGCTGGATGGCATCACTGACTCGATGGGCTTGAGTCTGAGTGAACTCCGGGGTTTGGTGATGCACAGGGAGGCCTGGTGTATTGCAATACATGTGGTTGCAAACAGTCGCACATGACTGAGCGATTGAACTGAACTGAAAAAATTTAAACTGGTCATAATGAGTTATGACAACCATACTTCACTAATCTAGAAAAAAAGAACACATCACAGCAATAGTAATGGGACGAACCACCCAATTAATCAGTAGCAAGTTGGACAGATGGCTTTGGAACTTTTCCATGAGGGAAAGAAAGTGCTTCTTCTGGTGCTTTGCTTTGAAAGCAAAGCAGACTGGGATCTTTAATTCTCTTCAGTAGAGAGCAATTTGATTCTCCATTCTTAAGTTTTATATGCCAGAATCTGATCCACAATGGAGGTGGAATTTCAGGACAGAGAAACTAGAGTGCTTATATTAAAATTACAGATCTAGTAACTTGTGATGATTGTCATGATTTTTGATGGAGCTCTTTGGGTGTTTCCTCTACCTGTGAGTAATAATGGAAATATTATAATCTTGTAATCTATAAATTTTTTCATCTATAACTCATTCGATCCAGCCCCCAATATATTATCTACCCATTTCACAGGGAGGAATTTAGAGGCCTGGGATCTTGAATACACTCCTGCTAGAACTAGTGCAGAGGTACAAGTCTAGTTCACATCAAAACCCCAAATTTTACATCACCGCAAGTGAGCAACAGGGTAACTTCTCTGTTCCCAAGCGTTAACTGGAATAAAAATAATAGAGATCTTAGCCATGGCAAAATGCTAGCCCTTGTCTAAGCTTCTTTATTTCCTTCAGTGCCTAACCTTGTATTAAAAGAGAATAGAACTAATGGATTTCAAGGTAAAAGACCTTTTGAAATACTAAATAACCAATCAGGTGTTCCTCATGCAGCTAGATCAGGAGCTGCTGTGGAAATTGTCTGCTTATTACAGCCCCATGATGAACTCATTCACAATTGTGGAAGGAACTGACCCTCGTTTTTATCTCAAAACACTGCAGAGTGCCACTTGGTTGGAAAAAGTAGGTAGTTCAGTTCAGTTCAGTTCAGTCATTCAATCGTGTCCGACTCTTTGCGACCCCATGAATCGCAGCACGCCAGGCCTCCCTGTTCATCACCAACTCACGGAGTTCACTCAGACTCACATCCATCGAGTCAGTGATGCCATCCAGCCATCTCATCCTCTGTCGTCCCCTTCTACTCCTGCCCCCAATGCCTCCCAGCATCAGAGTCTTTTCCAATGAGTCAACTCTTCGCATGAGGTGGCCAAAGTACTGGAGCTTCATCTTTAGCATCATTCCTTCCAAAGAAATCCTAGGGCTGATCTCCTTCAGAATGGACTGGTTGGATCTCCTTGCAGTCCAAGGGACTCTCAAGAGTCTTCTCCAACATCACTGTTCAAACACATCAACTCTTCGGTGCTCAGCCTTCTTCACAGTCCAACTCTCACATCCATACATGACCACTGGAAAAACCATAGCCTTGACTAGACGGACCTTAGTCGGCAAAGTAATGTCTCTGCTTTTGAATATACTATCTAGGTTGGTCATAACTTTTCTTCCAAGGAGTAAGCGTCTTTTAATTTCACGGCTGCAGTCACCATCTGCAGTGATTTTGAAGCCCCAAAAAATAAAGTCTGACACTGTTTCTACTGTTTTCCTATCTATTTCCCATGAAGTGATGGGACCAGATGCCATGATCTTCATTTTCTGAATGTTGAGCTTTAAGCCAACTTTTTCACTCTCCTCTTTCACTTTCATCAAGAGGCTTTTGAGTTCCTCTTCACTTTCTGCCATAAGGCTGCTGTCATCTGCATATCTGAGGTTATTGATATTTCTCCTGGTAATCTTGATTCCAGTTTGTGTTTCTTCCAGTCCAGTATTTCTCATGATGTACTCTGCATATAAGTTAATTAAGCAGGATGACAATATACAGCCTTGATGTACTCCTTTTCCTATTTGGAACCAGTCTGTTGTTCCATGTTCAGTTCTAACTGTTGCTTCATGACCTGCATACAGGTTTCTCAAGAGGCAGGTCAGGTGGTCTGGTAGTCTCATCTCTTTCAGAATTTTCCACAGTTTATTGTGATCCACACAGTCAAAAGCTTTGGCATAGTCAATAAAGCAGAAATAGATGTTTTTCTGGAACTCTCTTGCTTTTTCCATGATCCAGAGGATGTTGGCAATTTGATCTCTGGTTCCTCTGCCTTTTCTAAATCCAGCTTGAACATCAGGGAGTTCACAGTTCACGTATTGCTGAAGCCTGGCTTGAAGCATTTTGAGCATTACTTTACTAGCATGTGAGATGAGTGCAACTGTGTGATAGTTTGAACATTCTTTTGCATTGACTTTCTTTGGAATTGGAATGAAAACTGACCTTTTCAAGTCCTGTGGCCACTGCTGAGTTTTCCAAACTTGCTGGCATATTGAGTGCAGCACTTTCACAGCATCATCTTTCAGGATTTGAAATAGCTCAACTGGAATTCCATCACCTCCACTAGCTTTGTTCATAGTGATGCTTTCTAAGGCCCAGTCGACTTCACATTCCAAGATGTCTGGCTCTAGATTAGTGATCACATCATCATGATTATCTGGCTCGTGAAGATCTTTTTTTGTACAGTTCCGTGTATTCTTGCCACCTCTTCTTAATATCTTCTGCTTCTGTTAGGTCCAGACCATTTCTGTCCTTTATCAAGCCCATCTTTGCATGAAATTTTCCCTTGGTATCTCTAATTTTCTTGACGAGATCTCTAGTCTTTCCCATTTTGTTGTTTTCCTCTATTTCTTTGCATTGATCGCTGAAGAAGGCTTTCTTATCTCTTCTTGCTATTCTTTGGAACTCTGCATTCAGATGCTTATAGCTTTCCTTTTCTCCTTTGCTTTTCGCCTCTCTTCTTTCCACAGCTATTTGTAAGGCCTCCCGAGACAGCCATTTTGCTTTTTTGCATTTCTTTTCCATGGGGATGGTCTTGATCCCTGTCTCCTGTACAATGTCACGAACCTCATTCCATAGTTTATCAGGCACTCTATCAGATCTAGACCCTTAAATCTATTTCTCACTTCCACTGTATAATGATAAGGGATTTGATTTTGGTTATACCTGAATGGTCTAGTGGTTTTCCCTACTTTCTTCAATTTAAGTGTGAATTTTGCAATAAGGAGTTCATGATCTGAGCCATAGTCAGCTCCCGGTCTTGTTTTTGTTGACTGTATAGAGCTTCTCCATCTTTGGCTGCAAAGAATATAATCAATTTGATTTCGGTGTTGACCATCTGGTGATGTCCATGTGTAGAGTCTTCTCTTGTGTTGTTGGAAGAGGGAGTTTGCTATGACCAGTGCATTTTCTTGGCAAAACTCTATTAGTCTTTGCCCTGCTTCATTCCATATTCCAAGGCCAAATATGCCTGTTACTTTAACCTGATGTCAAATCCAATTTGTATAGTACTTCTTAGTTCTTGCTGAAGCGCCTTTCGATTCTAGTTCTTTGGTTAGGTTCTCAAATATCACATAAATATAGAAAACACAGTAAAAGAATGAGGACAATCAAACTCCCCTCAAGTCTGTTATATCATTGACCTCTCTTCTATCAAGTAGCATGTCAAAATTATGAATTTCACTGAGAAGAAAAGATGGATTCGTTTTGTTTTCTGGTCTGTAGAAGAGGAGTTGAAGTGTCAGTGGAAAAGTACCTCTCTCCATCACCAGAAGAAGCTAATCAAGGAAAAATGTCTTCGGGGACACACACATTAATCTCCAGCTGAATCACAGGACTGTTACAAGGTGTAACTAATCGTATAGTTGTGACTCATCTCAGTCTGTAATAACATGCTTCACAGTGACATTCATGGTTTTATGAGATGAAAGTTGCATGTAAAGAAAAAAGCACTGTTCAGCTGTAATGCCTGCAAGCCTGCGCCAGACTCAGTGACAGTTTGCAGTGAATGCAGCCACTGTGTTTCCAAATTAACACATTGCCATATCTCCTCATCACAGTTTTTCTGAAAACTGTCTCCAGCAGTCATTGCTGGGCAATTTCAGACCCGCAGGTTGTTATAAAAACTTAGTTTTCAAAAATGACTTCTGTCAAGATGCACTGTAGTTGTTGAAAAGTTGTTGTTGAATCACGACGCCAGGATTCTTGGCCCCCAGAGGAGAAGAATTCAATCCAGGGCCAGAGACAAGGCCTGATCCCTCAGAGCTTTTGTTAATAAAGTTTTATTAAAGTATAAAGGAGATAGAGAAAGCTTCTGACATAGGCATCAGAAGGGGGCAGAAAGAGTACCCTCCTGCTAGTCTTCAGCTAGATGTTATATAGTCACCAGCAGTCTGTTAATGAAAGAAAGGAATGTCTCTAAACTTAGAATGGCACCAGGCCCCTCACCATAAGATGTATTTTGGGATAATCTTGGCACCAAATGATTTATCTTGGGCCATAAAAGGATTAACTTGAATCTTGAAAAAGGGCAAATCACCATACAAATAGTTTCATTTACATAAATTAGAGGAACAATATTGGAGTATAACATACTGGTTTATCAAGTAGGTTCTGAGCCCGAAAGGGGGACTTGAAGACAGAGTTTGGGGTAAATGCATAGTACATTAGCATAGCTTAAGATAAACACTTCCATAAGAAAAAGGCAATGGTTAACTTCAAGTGAAACCAGGTGTCATTATGGCAACACAGAATTTTAAGAGAAACCTCCTTTTAAATTTGTATAGAGAAGGAAAAAATATCACTAGTTTGTTTCCTCCTGCTGCTTAAGAGAGAGAAAAATGTCTGACACTTGCAGGCTATTTTCTCCATTTGGAGACCCTTGGCCTTCCTGCCTGTTACCCTCTCATTGTCTACTCTGATCCACTGTGGTATTGAGTCCAGATTCTCAGAAATATTTTTTTAAAGATTTCTAAAGTGCTAAATACAGACCTTTCACAAAATATTGGTTTCCAGAACAGGGTCTTTCAAGGTTTGCTACATCGAAGGAAAGATGTGCTGTGACCTCTTGGATTCTGCTTGAAGATCAGATAACTGGCGTGGCAGGAGGAGGGACGATCTGGTGTGGGCACCGAGCGACAGCCCTCCGTGGCTGTAAGCAGCGCAATGCCTGTGGCCTTCTAATGAGCGGGCTGCTCGTCAGGGGCCCTTTTTACTTTAAAATTGTAGGAATTTTATCTATTCAGGAGCTTTTTGCATGCTTCTTTTCTCCTAAATTGAAAATTCCTTTAGGAAGCAAGAACAGAGGTATAATTTTTTAAATTTATTTTTTAGGCTTTAAATTTTAAAATATTTTTAATTTAAACAAGTACCTTTTAAATTGTTTTTAAACTCTTTCTCATTTTTAAAATAAGATAAAAGACAAATAAAGTGTGTTGTAGAAGAATACAAGTTAGTTATGCACCATGTACCAATTATTGCATACAGATGCAATATTTACTGACACTGAGAACCAGAATTTACTCAGAATTTCCTGGTAGCCAAGCCAAAAAAGAAATAAGGAACTATATTTTCATTTCTGAATCTATTTCAAAGGAACTGCATATATTTTTCTAGAGAAATAAGAATTTACTGGAAATAAATATTCCTAATATTCCTTGATTGGTATAAACCCTGATACTAATTGAAATGTTTTTTAAAAAGACACTAATATCTACTATACAAATGAAATTTGGTATGAGAAATACTATCTTCTGTAAGCAGTTTTTATGTCTGTCAGATCAGTAAGAAGGACATGTACGTTTTGGCCTGTGATATGCTTTCTTTTCCCAGTGGTAAAGATTATTGCTTTTAATCAATGTCTCTAATCTTATTTTTCAGAATGACAAATCCCCAAGGCGATCTGCAAGTCGATCAAGTAATATTTCAAAAGTAGGTGAAATATATTCATTTCCTTGTTTATTGATTTACATATTTTATGAGTTCAAGTAAATATTTTATAATGTTTTACATGCAATTGTTATCTGTGACCAATGTACAAATATGACTTGCTAATGGTAATAACTATTTTAAGGGTTTACTGTGATAAAAGGACATGTTTTCACACAACAAAATGAGTGAAGCTATTTTTTCCTCTTCAGTGCTGTATGCAAAAAAATAATTTGCTGCTTTCAGGGTGTCACTCAAAGCATGTTAACCTCTCACTTCATCTCAGAGAGCGGCCACACACATCAGTGGAAACTCTGTCAAACATCATGATACAATTTGCATGATTTTTTCCAGGAGTTTGGGCTCAACTATGGTGGAACTTAATCAGGACAAGTTTTTGAAAGCAATTTAAGACATTAGTTTGGTAAGATATTTGCTTTAAAGAGTCAATGGTTGGAAAAAAATCATATTGCTCCCTAGATTATCTATAAATCCAAGCAAGACACCAGAATGTTGAAAAGCTTATGGCATAGGAGAAATATTCTGGATTTTTATTTCACCTTGAAAAAAAAATTCAGTTCAGTTCAGTCGTTCAGTTGTGTCCAACTCTTTGGAACCCCATGGGCTGCAGCATACCAGGCCTCCCCATCCATCACCAACTCCCAGAGTTTACTCAAACTCATGTCCATTGAGTTGATGATGCCAAACAACCGTCTCATCCTCTGTCGTCCACTTCTCCTTCTGCCTTCAATCTTTCCCAGCATCCGGGTCTTTCCAATGAGTCAATTCTCTGAATCAGGTTCCCAAGTACTGGAGCTTCAGCTTCAGCATCAGTTCTTCCAATGAATATTCAGAACTGATTTCCCTTAGGATGGACTGGTTGGATCTCCTTGCTGTCCAAGGGGCTCCCAAGAGTCTTCTCCAACACCACAGTTCAAAAGGATCAATTCTTCAATACTCAGCTTTATTTACAGTCCAACTCACATCCATACATGACTACTAGAAAACCATAGCTTTTACTAGACGAACATTTCTTGGGTTGGTCATAATTTTTCTTCCAAGGATCAAGTGTCTTAATTTCATGGCTGCAATCACCATCTGCAGTGACTTTGGAGCCCCAGAGAAGTCAAGTCCGTCATTGTTTCCACTGTTTCCCCATCTATTTGCCATAAAGTGATGGGACCAGATGCCATGATCTTCGTTTTCTGAATGTTGAGTTTTAAGCCAACTTTTTCACTTTCCTCTTTCACTTTCATCAAGAGGCTCTTTAGTTCTTTTTCACTTTCTGCCAAAAGGGCAATGTCATCTACATATCTGAGGTTATTGATATTTCTCTCGGCAATCTGGATTCCAGCTTTTGCTTCATCCAATCCAGCATTTGTCATGATGTACTCTGCATAGAAGTTAAATAAGCAGGGTGACAATATACACCCTTGACGTACTCCTTTCCCAATTTGGAACCAGTCTGTTGTTCCATGTCCAGTTCTAACTGTTGCTTCTTGACCTGCATACAGATTTCTCAGGAGGCATTTCAGGTGGTCTGGTAGTCCCATCTCTTTAAGAATTTTCTAAAGTTTATCGTGAGCCACACAGTCAAAGGCTTTGGCATAGTCAATAAAGCAGAAATAGATGTTTTTCTGGAACTCTCTTGCTTTTCCCATGATCCAGTGAATGTTGGCAATTTGATCTCTGGTTCCTCTGCCTTTTCTAAATCCAGCTTGAATATCTGGAAGTTCATGGTTCATTTATTGTTGAAACCTGGCTTGGAAATTTTTGAGCATTACTTTGCTAGTGTGTTAGATGAATGCAATTGTGTGGTAGTTTGAGCATTCTTTGGTATTGCCTTTAAATTGGTATTGGAATGAAAACTGACCTTTTCCAGTCCTGTGGCCACTGCTGAGTTTTCCAAATTTGCTGTCATATTGAGTGCAGCACTTTCACAGCATCATCTTTTAGGATTTGAAATAGCTTGACTGGAATTCCATCACCTCCACTAGCTTGGTTCATAATGATGCTTCCTAAGGCCCACTTGACTTTATATTCCAGGATGTCTGGCTCTAGGGGAGTGATCACTCCATAGTGATTATCTGGGTAATGAAGATTTTTTTTGTACAGTTCTTCTGTGTATTCTTGCCACCTCTTCTTATATCTTCTGCTTCTTCTAGGTCCATACCATTTCTGTACTTTCCTGTGCCCATTATTGTATGAAAAGTTCTCTTGGTATCCCTAATTTTCTTGAAGAGATCTCTAGTCTTTCCCATTCTATTTTTTTTTCCCTCTATTTCTTTGCACTGATCACTGAGGAAAGCTTTCTTATCTCTCCTTGCTATTCTTTGAAACTGTGCATTCAGATGGGTATATCTTTCCTTTTCTCCTTTACTTTCTGCTTCTCTTCTTTTCATAACTATTTGTAAGGCCTCTTCAGACAACCATTTTGCCTTTTTGCATTTCTTTTTCATAGATATGATCTTGATCCCTGCTTCCTGTACAATGTCATGAACCTCCATCATGACAGAGTTCTTCAGGCACTCTATCAGATTTAATCCCTTGAATCTATTTGTTACTTCCCCTGTATAATCATAAGGGATTTTATTTCGGCCATACCTGAATGGTCTAGTGGTTTTCACTACTTTTTTCAACAAAAATTAAGAGCTATTTTCTAAGATGAGTTGCTATGTAATTTATAGACTGATATTTGGAGAGTGAAAAGTCATTTAGAGCCATTTTTGAAATTGAAAAATTATGACTCCTGAAAATTTAATGCTGATAAAGATGAATTTGCCATGAAGAGAACATCCATGACAGGTCCTCTCAGTTGCCAGCACTCTTTCCTGCCCTGAGATCAGCAGTAGCCAAATTATCAGCATTTTCTTAAGCTGGTTTCCCAAGGCCGATTCTAATGAGACAGTGTTAAGATGGTCAGGTGAAACCTGTCAACACACTCGGTCATGTACAGGAATGCCTGCACTTAAGAAGCTCTAATAGATAGTAGAGATGCCTGTCTGTTGCTCTATAGGGAGACCACCTCTCTGTGTTGCAATGCTCTCCACTGTACAGACAAGCTCAGTAACATAGGCTAGAACAAAAGCAGTCAGTGTTTCTGCTTCCAAGATGTGCAGAGATGCAACACACCCATGGAGAATTGTATCTCAGCAGCTGGAACCACTCATCTCTACGGACTTTCCAATCTAGGCATCTTCCTAACATTTGCGAGTCCCTGTGCCCAGAAGTTAAAGCACCAGCCCCAGGGACAGGGGACCTGAGTGTACGTCATCACTGTCACTTCCTACTTCTGGGACCAGAGACACTCATCCTCCCTGAGACACATTTGCCACCACTGAGACATGAGGCAATGGTATCAGAGAAAAACCTGAAAGTTTTTCTCAAGTGGTTGTGAATCAAAACAGTACCTTTCAAATGTCAATCATCATCACATCATGGAGAGCCCTTCCTGAAAGTACATGGCATCATCATCTTTCTGAACATGAATGTTAATATTGACCTAAAAACCTGTAGACAGTACTGACAACTCCTTCGTCATGCCAAATATTGCTTTGTGACCCAGGTGAAATTGTGTCTTCATTTCCAAGCTGCTGTTTGACTTCTACATAATGCAACATGTTTATTACTTTTACCTTTTATTTTATTCTTTTTTTTTAAATTGGAAGATAATTGGTTTTCAATGTTGTGATGGTTTCTGCTGTACATCAACATGAATCAGTCATAATCATATTCATTCTTTAAGAAATGAGATAGTCTGAAGTGAAGTTTCCCTTCCATGAGTTCTCCTTCCAGGCTCTGACACATATTAATTGCAGCCTTGTGTAGGAGACAATTGATGATAAAATACATTATATTCAAAGAGAAAATAAGAGTTCTGTTCTTTTAATTGTGCGGTTGCAAAAGCTCAAATCATCACACACCTATAGGGGTGAAAAGATTTCAGTATGCTTAATTTTATTTTGCTTCAGCCAACAGGATTCCACTTTTATTTACTTTCAGAAGGATGGGCACAGAAGATAAATCCATTGTTGAATCCTTAATACTTTTAATTGAATAATTAAGTGATAAACTCTTCATTAAGACCAGATAACTTACCAAAGATGGAATGGCAAATTATAGCAATATTTGAGCTCTTGGACTTTTAAAGAGGTGGAGAAAAAATTTTCAATGAAACAAGGGTGATTTTTCTCTAAATTTCTCAAAAAAAATATGTTAAACACTAAAAAAAAAGTGTTTCTCAAGGATGTGATAATCAATATAACAAAGTAATTAAGACCATTAAGACCATGGATTCAGAGTAACTGTTTAGAGGTGTCATTTAACTTCTTTAGTAACTTTATGTGTAAAAGAAGAGTATGTAACAGTATCTATCTTTCAGAGGAGTACTTAGCATAGTAGTCAGCACTCTTTCAGTATGAGCTGCTATTATTATGGGGCTTTTAATGCTGACGTCTCAGTGAAAACACAGTGAGTGCTTGGTAATCTTTTCGTGAGTAAGTGAATTTGTGACTCTAGTCATAGTGTATGCATCATTCTCTGGGCAGAATAAGAGTAAATATTAATAATAGATTGGACAGAATGAATTCAAGTTTAAGATTAAGTAAAACTTTTGTGATCTGACATAATTTTATTGAAAAATGACTACACATTTTTGTTTCATTAAAATGTGCATGTATATTTAACAATAAAAATTATTTTTAGTCAGTGATAATCCTACTCATAATGAGCATCTTCCTTAACTGTTGTCAAATTTCTGCTATCCTTGATCATTTCATAAAAGAAAGTCACAGTTCAAAGGACTCCATCCTGCAGAACTGTCCTCCTCACTGTTGAGTCTTCCCATTTCCTGCAGTTACTTACTGAATCAGACCTTCTAGGCATTAATATGTGTGAAATGTCTCCATTGGGAATCTTATTCTATCCTGGGAATGATGGAGTAATGAAAAAAATCCCCTCCAAGTTCTCAGCAAGCTTAAAGTGAAGAAATTCAGATGTGGCATAGATATATGAGATACAACTTATAATTTAATATATACATAAATTATAATTTACCATATATTAAATAGAATTATGTCCAAATATGATAACAGAGCAAGCAGCCCTGCACCTCTCCCCTCTAGAAAGTTCTACTGGCAAGGATGGCCCTTGGCTGGTATCTAGGATTTCGGGAGTGGGATACTACCACCCTAACTGGTAAGAATGACTCATGGTGCTTAGGTTGTGCCAACAATATTGCTTATCCTAGAGACCTGCTTTCATTATGGGAGGTCTGGGATTTGGGTACATGCTAGACTGAGTACCTGCATGATCAGCCCCCAGTTAATGTTGGGACTGGGTCTCTCTTGTGTCTCCCTGGTAGATACCACTTCTCATCTATTACCAACACACACAACTACAGGAATTAAGGACATCTTGTGTGACTCCCCAGGGAGTCAACTTGTGGATGTTTGTAACTCTGCTCCCAGTTCCCTCTGGACTTCACCTCATGTGCCTTTTCCCTTTGCTCACTTTGCTTTGTGTCCTTTCCCTATAATAAACCATAGGGATCAATATAATTACAAGTTCATTCCTGTGAGCAGTTCTAGGCAGTCACTGCCCCAGGTGTGGTCACAGGAACCTCTGATATTCCAGCCAAAAGCGTACAGACCAGAGGTTGTGGGGGTGCGTTTCCATTTGGCAACAGGATACACTAGGGAAGAACCGTATAGTAACAGGGACTTGGAGGATGGGTATGACTTGATCAAATTCAAGGAAAGTATGTTTACAGGTATATATGTGGAAGGCATAGAAGTTAGAAAGCATGGATTACAAGGAGAAGAATACACAAAACAGTTTTTAGGGGCCTTTGAGATGGAACATTGGTCATAGGACATTCTCTTTAATGGCACAAGTGTTCCCTGGCGTGGAAACAGAGATGGATTTAGAATCCATCAAGATCCTTGAGACTTTTTTTAGTAAACAGGACATTATTGTAAACAGAACATTATTATTTTTGCTATTCAGGGCTGTATAAGTCCTGACTGATTTTGCTGTTGTGAATATCAAATATCCAAGTGTGGGATAAATAAAAATGGTGAATTGTTAGTAAACATTTAAAGTTTTTCTTTTTAGTCTTTGCCTTTGAACATTTCTACCTCATATTATTCAATTGCAATTATACTTTGAGTTTTCTGGTTATTCCAATCTTGAGATGTTTTTATTAGTTTATATTTATAGCTTGTTTTGGGATGTAAAATATACATTTGTGACTTTTTTCTTACACTACTAGGATTTGTGTGTATTAGCTATGTTAATGCTGATCCAAAAACAACAGAGATGCTATATAAAAATTTAAAACAATGTATATGAGATTGTCAAAATATCTCATTGTGAACATACCAGCATTCATTTTCCTCCTCATTTATCCCTCTAAAAAGCTACTTTTGATATTAGTGTTTGTTGCTGCTTTTTTTTTGGGGGGGGGGGGTTGTTACATTTTTTATTATTATTATTTTATTAAAATATAAATGTATTTTAATTGGAGGCTACTTTACAATATTGTATTGGTTTTGCCATACATCAACATGAATCCACCACGGGTGTACATGTGTTCCCCATCCTGAATCCCCCTCCCACCTCCCTCCCCATACCATTCCTCTGGGTCATCCCCGTGCACCAGCCCCAAGCATCTTGTATCCTTAATTGAACCTGGACTAGCAATTCATTTCATATATGATATTAAACATGTTTCAATGCCATTCTCCCAATTCATCCCACCCTCTTATTTTTTATTGAAGGATAATTGCTTTGCAGAATTTTGCTGTTTTCTGTCAAACCAAAACATGAATCAGCTATAAGTATACATATGTCACCTCCCTTTTGAACCTCCCTCCCATCCCCATCTCCATCTCACCCCCCTATGTTGATAAAGAGCCCCTGTTTGAATTTCCTGATCTACACAGCAAATTCCCATTTGCTATCTATTTTACTATGCTATGCTTTTTAACACACATATAGTTCACAAATAGATTCCTCAAGAGGTAAAATTGGTCGAATTTGGCTTTTCTTTTATTTTTTTCTAGGGTAAGGCCTCATTATATGCAACTTGTAACAGCATATTATGTATTTCACAATAAAAACCTTTCAAGAGGAAACTGCGAAAGAGAAAGAAAGCTCTGTACTTTCAGTTCAAATCAACATCTAGAATTTTCTTTTAAATAAAACACGTTATACTTTTTGTTCTACGTAGGAAGTAGTTCATAAAGTTTAATCTATTTGTGAAAAAAAAAATCAAAAGCCACTAGCTTAAAATGATGTTTGTTAGCTTCCATTATTTCCTCTTATATTTCCTGCACTTAATTGCTCAGTCATGTTCAACTCTTTGTGACCCCATGGACTGTAGCCCAAAAGGTTCCTCAGTTCTTGGAGATTCTCTGGGCAAGAATACTGGAGTGGGTTGCCATGCCCTCCTCTGGGGATCTTCCCAAGCCAGGGATCGAACCCAGATCCCCCACATTGCAGGAGATTCTTTACCTTCTAAGTCACCAGGGAAGTCCATGAATACTGCAGTGGTTAGTCTATCCTGACCCAGGTATCAAATCAGGATCTCCTGTACTGCAAGCAGATTCTTTACCAGCTGAGCTACCAGGGAAGCCCGTTATACTCCCTAGACCTCACTTATTTGACAAAGGATCATCTAAGTTGTGGAGAAGTCAATGGCAACCCACTCCAGTACTCTTGCCTGGAAAAATCCCACAGACAGGGGAGCCTGGTTGGCTGCAGTCCATGTGGTCGCTAAGAGTCAGACACGACTGAGAGACTTCACTTTCACTTTTCACTTTCATGCACTGGAGAAGGAAATGGCAACCCACTCCAGTGTTCTTGTCTGGAGAGTCTCAGGGACAGGGGAGCCTGGTGGCCTGCCATCTGTGGGGTTGCACACAGTTGGACACGACTGAAGCGACTTAGCAGCAGCAGCAGCATCTAAGTTGTTCAACTGGTCTTTACCTAGAAATATTCTATACCGTGTTAGGGTAAAGATGGCACATAATGTAAAAAGTATTATTGCTAGAGCATTCCCTTTTCCTGTCTGTGTGCCCCAGCTTACTCTTCAGTAAGTGAAGGTATATAGCATGTCAACATAATTTATTCAACAAACATTTTTAAGGATATGTTTTAAATATGTTCTTTCTTTTGATCAAATACCTTGATTATACTTCTGTAAATCTTCATCTCTTTGTCTTTAAGATCCAATGTGTTTTCCAGCAAGGTCAAAGTAAATGTGTTCCCCCAATTTAACATGTATTGGGAATTTGTTCCGCTGAACCTGAGCTAAGCATTTGGATCTCAGAATAGGTGTTTAATATTCTGAGTTAGTGAGAGATCCATTGTTGTTTGCTTATACGAGGGACCTATAAATCATCCATACCTTCAGACTACATACCTTGAGAGGATAATTTTGACACGTTGATGAAGTAAAATTGGATGTAGAATTAGGAAACAGCTAAAACGAGGTGGACTAATTTGAGAACTGTCTTAGCACCTGGATCAGGACCTGTCCAGAGACCAAAGCTGAGGAAATCAGTATAAATTTAATCTAGTTATCAAAAGTGATGATGATGGATTAAGAGAACGTGAGACCATATATCACGAGGTCTTCCTTTAATACACTCTCTCTTTAGGTGATCTCATCCAGTCTCATGCCAACAACTCTCGAATAGATGTTTCTAGCCCTGATTTCTGCCATGAATTCTAGGATCAAATAGCCTACTCCACTTTTCCACTTGAATGTGCAACAGGAGTCTATCTTAGGTCAGGTGTCCCAGTGCAGGTTCTGACCAGGGAATTTTTTGCAGTGGTGCCCTGTGGGAGTGTAGTGGGAGAAACAGGACAGGAGGAGGAGGTCAAGAAAGTCCCCCTCAATCCTGCATGGGGACCCTGCAGGATGAAGTGAGCTTGAAGCCTTCCCTACCTGAAGCAGGGAAACAAAGCTACTTCTCTCACCAGCCATCCAGTTCAGGGTGCTTTGACAGAGGAAACATCCAGGTCCATTGACTCTCTAACATCAGGCATCTAAGATGCCCAGTGCAGTTTTCCAGAGAAGCCCAGTTGCAGGATTTGAGAAAACAAAGTGTCCAGGGGCTTCAGGAGTCAGGCACTGGCACAGTCAAAGTGATCACCAGACTGGCTTTTGGTAGAACCTTGGAAGCATCTGCTACTGCCTATCTATCAAACCACCAGGATCCATGTGATGCTCGGTGACAATTTCTGAGGAAGGAAGAAAATATGTGGGCTGGTAGGATGACCTCTTACTGCTGCCAAAGCCATCACTGATTCATCCCCTCTTTCTATGCACTCATCCCCAATATCCCTCATTCTTGATGATCAGTTTTGTTAGACAAGGAAGCTGGCTGGTGAGGTATACCCCACCCCCACTGGGAGATCTCTGACCCCCAGTCCCAATGATCATGCCCTTAACAAGTTGCAATTGATCTAATCAACCACTTGAAGTTAAACTTGTGTGTGGGAAATGGAAAAATGTTGCAGTGAATCCCCTAAGTTTTAACCTTATCTTGCTTCCTCATTAGTGGCAGCCACCCTACCTCCTCATGATGGCCAAGTCCATTGTTGAGTGAACTGCTGCTCAGCCTCCCAGACAACATACTGTGTTACTCATGAGGGAAAGCTCCAGTCCTGTGGCCCACTGATGTCCTGACCATGGACCTGGTAATAGCCCCGTCCTGTGGGCCACTGATTCTTGACTGTGGATCTGATAATGGCCCCATCCTGTGGCCCACTGATATCCTGATCATTGACCTGATAATGGCCCAGTCCTGTGCCCCACTGATGTCCTGACTGTGGGCCTTATGATGGCCCAGTCCTGTGGCCCACTGATGTCCTGACCATGGACCTGATGGTGGCCCAGTCTTGTGGCCCACTGATGTCCTGATCATTGACCTGATAATGGCCCAGTCCTGTGGCTCACTGATGTCCTGACCATCGACTGGATAATGGTCCAGTCCTGTGGCCCACTGATGTCGCAACCATGGATCTGATAATGGCCCAGTCCTGTGGCCCACTGTTGTCCTGACCATGGACCTGATGATGGTCCAGTCCTGTGGCCCACTGATGTCCTGACATGGACCTGATAATGGTCCAGTCATGTAGCCCACTGATGTCCTAATCAGACTTTCTAGAGCCAAGTAGCATTCCAGAAGTTTGCTTTCCATATTATAAAGAGAACTCTGCAAGACTGTGGCCTTGATCTGAAACACTGATGTTTTCACTGCAATCCTCCCTTTGGAATTTGAGAGAGAACCTGCCTGGCATTCCTATCTCCCATGGTAACTCTAGCAACACAGAACTTGCCCTTACTGTGGCTCTGTCATCTAGCTCACTTGTTTTGCAGCTAGCTGATGCTTCAGCAGAAGCTTCTCTCATTCAAGTCCCACTTAAAACTGGTAGGCTTCTGAATCATCTGATAAAGGGCCTAAGAATTATTCCAAAGTGTGGATTTTGCTCCAAAAACTCAGAATTCTAACAAACACTCTGGGCCTTTCTTCATAGTAAGATTAGATGAAAAATATGTCTGAAGGGACTGTCTCAGTGTGCATAACACAATGGGATCCCTAAAATTTTCACTGGGTTGGCCAATTCCTGAACATTTGTGGAATTTTTCTCCCACCCTCATGTCTTAATAAGAACTTCAGATTACTGGCTCTTCCTGTCCATTCAGTTCAGTTCAGTTCAGGCACTCAGTCGTGTCCGACTCTTTGCGACCCCATGAATCACCACACGCGAGGCCTCCCTGTTCATCACCATCTCCCGGAGTTCGCTCAGACTCATGTCCATCGAGTCCATGATGCCATCCAGCCATCTCATCCACGGTCGTCCCTTTCTCCTCCTGCCCCCAGTGCCTCCCAGCATCAGAGTATTTTCCAATGAGTCAACTCTTCACATGAGGTGGCCAAAGTATTGGAGTTTCAGCTTTAGCATCATTCCTTCCAAAGAAATCCCAGGGTTGATCTCCTTCAGAATGGATTGGTTGGATCTCCTTGGAGTCCAAGGGACTCTCAAGAGTCTTCTCCAACACCACAGTTCAAAAGCATCAATTCTTCGGCGCTCAGCCTTCTTCACAGTCCAACTCTCACATCCATACATGACCACAGGAAAAACCATAGCCTTGACTAGACGGACCTTAGTCGGCAAAGTAATGTCTCTGCTTTTGAATATGCTATCTAGGTTGGTCATAACTTGTCTTCCAAGGAGTAAGCGTCTTTTAATTTCATGGCTGAAGTCACCATCTGCAGTGATTTTGGAGCCCAAAAAAATAGTCTCACACTGTTTCCACTGTTTCCCCATCTATTTCCCATGAAATGATGGGACCAGATGCCATTAAATCCGATTAACATGATATCATCACACAATGGACTAATCTGATGTTTGACAATCAACATACAATCAAGATCACCTTCAATCTATATTGTGATGTGTCCCTGGGGCAGGACCAGGAATATGTACTGCTTTCCACGCCAAGTGAATGCAAACTGTTTTTGATCCTGCTTTATGATGAATATTGGAAAGAACATATTACTAGAACAATAGCTTCATACTATATACTGGTGTGGACACCTGATAGGCCTCACACCCCCACTGTATCTAATGTTTGATGGTGAGGGTATCTGACTCAACAGGTGTCTGGAAGAACAGACTAGAAATTAAGTGATGACTTGATGGAAACAACCACCTTTATATGCTTTTAAGTCTGTTCTCATGCAACAGAGAATGTTATCCTTTTCAAATATACGCCAGATAGTGTCTTGCTCCTGTTTCAACCCTCCAGTGGTTTCCTATACCACTCAGTGTGTGTGAGAGTATATGTTAGTCTCTCCGTCGTGTCCACCTATTTGTGACCCCATGGACTGTAGCCCACCAGTCTCCTCTGTCCATGGAATTCTCCAGGCAACAGTACTGGAGTGGGTTGATATCCCCTTTTCCAACATTACTCAGAGTGAAATATTAATCCCTAAGCTGGCCCTGCACTCTCTAACTGTATTTCTCATCTCTCTTCCTCCGGGTCACTCAGCTCCAGATGCACTGGCCTCTTCTGCTTTGGGGTATTTGCTCTCCCTACCACTGGCCGCTCAGAAGCCTCACTCCCCACATGTCTGCATAACTGGCTTCCTCAGTTTTTCTCTTTAGATAACACCTTATTAGTGAGAAGGAAATGGCAACCCACTCCAGCGTTCTTGCCAGGAGAATCCCAGAGACTGGGGAGCCTGGTGGGCTGCCGTCTATGGGGTCGCACAGGGTCGAACACGACTGAAGCAACTTAGCAGTATTAGTGAGAACATATCTCCTTTTCTGATGTATTTTCCTTTAAGGATTACAATCTGCAATATTGTTTATTTTCTTTATTTGTTTTATTTAAGCTCTATAAAAGCAAGAACTCTGTTACTTGGTTCAATACTGCTTCCTCAGCACTTTGAAAATACTGAGTTATATAACCTCATGAGATATGCTGAATGAGCCAATAGAGCTAATTTTGCTTTGTTAGTTTTAGGATGTATGTTCCTAATGTGGAATCTGTGGGTGCATGGAGCAGTGATACTGAGGTGAGGCCAGTCCCTGACTTACTGTTACCAGTACTCACAAGACAAGCCAAAAGTACACATGTTTATAACAGATTCCGTTGATATCCCACCCAGATGCTTGACAGCAGCCACATTTCCCCTCAGCTTCCCTGGGTGTTTTCATGTACTTCTTCAGCTCTCTTCCTCTCCAGAGATTTTCCCTAAGTCAAGTGTTGCCTTTCACCCTAAAACATAACTCATGAGCAGTTTTTAAAATCATATCCACAAAAGAACATATATTAGAGAAGAGGTACTAAATAGGAGGAAGGGACGGTGTGTCCAGTGGATCTCAAACAACCCAAGCATCCCGGCCACTGTGCCAGAGCCCATAAATGGTGTAGCCATGTTGGCAGAGAAGGACACCTTGTGCAAGCACTCTAGTGTGGTCTCTTCCTCACCAGGGGTGATACGGCCACCAGCCCTGCTGAGTGAACATTTGACCTGAAGAAGCAGAGGCTGATGTTCAGCTTCCTAGTTTAGTACCATTTAGACCAACCAGCCACTTACAGTAGATTGATTATATCACATGCCTTCTGGATTTGCCTCTTCTGGAAAGCTAGGACTAGAGTGAAGTAAGAAAATCACTAGGCTTAGACACATAATGTAAGGGGTGCCAAAAACTCAGCAATCAAGATATATTTTAATGTAATACTGTGAGAAATAAATGTCTTCCAAAAGCTCCATGATAAGTAAGATATCTAATTTTTAAATAAATACAGGATGAGTAACCAGACCTTATGCATCCAGAAGCAAAAATCTGTAATACTGAATTTTTTAATATATTTAATATTTTGGTGTTTGTTCATCATGGATGTTTTTGCATTAATTTGTTAAATTGCTTTAAAATATCTTTTTCTCTTGAATACTGAGTTTTTAGGTGCACCCTTACATTGCATGCATGAGGTAAGTGTCTCATTTTCTTGCTCAAGATCTGGCTATGTGCTTCACATGACAGTTTCGAGCTACTGTCAACAGCTATGAACTTAGCATTTGATCTACTAACACAGGATTCTGCTTAACATCACATCAGACCCAGGAACTCATTTTATAGCATAAGGGTGGAACAGTGGATGTATGACTATGGGCCTCCTCCATCTATCCCTATCAGCCAGGTGCTGTCAGTGTATCAACACCAAATATATAGACTTTGGAAGATAAATGGGAGGTATCAGCCTAGAAGAGACTGATGCACTACATTTTTTAAACCAACACCCATCAAACCTAGATAGCACATTAAAAAGCAGATACATCACTTTGCCAACAAAGAGGTCCATATAGTCAAAGCTATGGTTTTTCTGTAATCATGTACAGATGTGAGAGTTGGACCATAAAGAAGGCCGAGTGCTGAAGAACTAACGTTTTTTAATTTGGTGTTGGAGAAGATTCTTGAGAGTCCCTAGGACTGCAAGGAGATCAAACTAGTCAATCCTAAAGGAAATCAATCCTGAATATTCATTGGAAGGACTGATGCTGAGGCTGAAGCTCTAGTATTTTGGCTACCTGATGGGAAGAGCTGACTCATTGGAAAAGACCCTGATGCTGGGAAAGATTGAAGGCAGGAGGAGAAGGGGACAACAGAGGATGACATGGTTGGATGGCATCACCAACTCAAAAGACATAAATTTGAGCAAGCTCTGGGAGATGGTGAAGGACAGGGAAGCCTGGCATGCTGCAGTTTATGGGGTTGCAAAGAGTCAGACACAACTGAGTGACTGAAAAACAAGTGTGTGTACCAGAGCTGCCATATGGGATCAGCTGACGCTAGCATTCAGTAAGACTACGTTCTGCCCGGCTCTGTAGTTCCTGCTCTATAACTTCTTCCCTCATTCCATGTCTAAAGACACGGCCCTAGTAAATCATTTGGACAAGAATTCTTGTCTCAGGCTCTGCTTCTAAGGAATCTAACTTAAGCAGCTTCAGTATCAGTATCTTTTCAGTTGCTCAGTCATGTCCAATTCTCTGTGACCCATGAACCACAGCACAGCCCTCCCTATCCATCACCAATTCCCAGAGTTTACCCAGACTCATGGAGTCAGTGATACCATCCAACCATCCCATCCTCTGTCATCCCCTTCTCCTCCTGCCCTCAATCTTTCCTAACATCAGGGTCTTTTCAAATGAGTCAGCTCTTCACATCAGGTATTAAACAGTTTAGGAAATTTTATTGCAATTTTACATTCTTATAGCATGCAATCACATGCAATTTTAAATGTATTTTCAAGAGTGTTAGTCCATAAAGCTTTGGAGAGAAAGAAAAAGAAAGGAGGATAGTAGGGAGAGAAGGAGAGAGAATGGAAGCATTGGTCCTTCACCACAGATAATCAGCCCTGGGACATCTAATATATTTTTAGAAAATTTAAATTTCTAAATTGTCAAGAATGCTTTAGAAAGTCCAGGGGTGGGGGAAGGAATCACCTCAAATTGATTGTGTGTATGTCTGTATTTAAATTTTGGGGAAGAAATTACATAGTTTTCATCAGCTGAAAAATTTTCAAAATGTGAATTATGTCTCCACATATCTGTAGAGAAATGCATATAAAAGATTAGTCTTTTGGATCATGGTGAGCTTTGTTTGTTTGCTACAGCTGACTTGACCAGCCCTATTGTTGTTTGTAAAACAGAATAGGACAGATTCTATGATTTTTCATTCATTCATTGAATGCCCAGTTATTGTATGCAAGAAATTATTTTAGAAGCTAAACATTCAAAGCTGTTAGAGTTACTATAGTTATGGCCATTAGGAAACATATATTCCAAGATTATTGCACATTTCTCCAGTTTGTTATCTTTAGCCAAAGGTTTATTTTTGTTTTTTGTTTGTTTGTTTGGTTGGTTGGTTAGTTTTACAGAATTTCCTCTAAGACAGGCCTCTGTAGCTTTCCTTGATCTTAAGAAGTAGGAAAAACTGTATGTTTGGGAAGCTTTAGATGTAGTAACAGGTCAAATCTAACTTCAGCTAAAGCTTATTGAAGATATGGGGGGGGTCTAGTGCTGGGGGTCAGCCTGGGAAAGGTGTTGACCTGACCATTGGTTGACTTGACCTTGTAACCACACCAAATGTGATAAAGGATCATGATTTGGATACTGTAATGCTAACTGGGTTTTGTCATCAATTAAATTATGTCTGTCGCCTCACGTAGATTCTGGCAAGTGATAGGGCCTGAAATATAGTCTCTCTTTTTTCCTTCAGTAATATCATCCTTACACTATGTAATCTTTATTTAGTTGTGGTTTCTTTCAACCTCCATACCATGTCAACCCTTCTAATAACAGGAAGAGTTGGAGATACTTCTTTTACTTTCTGATTTACTTAAGAGGTAATTAAGTAAGATGGAGCCCAAGCATTGCTGTTTTTCTTAAAAAGCTTCCCAAGTGATTTGAATGTACAACCCAGATAAAAGCCCCTGGGATGTTTGGAACATCTGGAGACATTTTGGGTTGTCACAGTTGGGGAGGAGGTTGCTCCTGGCACCTCAAGGAGAGAGGAAGGGGTGCTGCTAGACACCGAAGATCCACAGCACAGCCAGCACCACAGCAAAGAGCAATCCTGGCCAGATGTCAATAGTGTCACCACTGGAGGGTGCTCTGGAGGCTGGAGACACGTCTGTCAAAGGCAGAGACCAGGTGTGCAGAACCTGACCGTCCAGGTGGGAGTTTAGACATGCCACTGAGGCAGGGCTCAGTGGACAAGTGGGAGACATGTCAAGAACAAGAGCCAACTTCACAGAAGTTTTCCACCAGTGGCTCCCATCATCTGGAATGCTCTGTGGGCTTCTGGGGCATGGAGGGAAAAGTGGGTTTAGGGAGAGACTGCTAAACATCAATCAGGATTTGGTGTGACTGAGGGTGTGTGAGTAATCCACTTGAGATGGTCAGCTGGCATCTGTACGGACAGGCTTCTTAGCAGCAGCCTTTTCTCTTCGTCAGCAAGTGGCCCTGGGTCACTTTCCCATCTTTGCACAGAAAAGTACTGATTATTATCATTCCTTTGCCCTGCAGAGAACCTTCTCCTATTTAAATGAAAATTTGAACCCAGAGTTCTTGCACAGTGAGTGACAGCTCTTTAATGCCAGGAGCAGTGTGGGCATGGAAGGCAAAACGTCCAGGTCTTAAAAGACATTGTCTCTTCCCCTCCCTATCACTGGAGTTCCCTGTCAGGGCTGCAGTCACCCTGCAGTTTGTCGGCATCTGCAGGAAATGTGAAGCTGACAACTCCATTCCCACCCCCAACATAGGGTGACACCAGGCCTGCCTGGCTCCTTGGGAGGCAGGAGCTGAGTCTAGGGAGGAGTGTCGTTGGCATTTGGGGTGGAGATGGCTGTCCTTGGAGATACTTTTTTTTTAAATTTATTTTTAATTGAAGGATAACTGCTTTACAATGTTGTGTTAGCTTCTGCTATAGGACAACTGTGAATCTGTCATATGTGTACATAGGTCCCCTCCCTCTTGCACCTCCCTCCTACACACCACTTCATCCCACTAGGTTGTCCCAGAGCATGGCTTTCACTCCCTGTACCCCTACAGTAGCTGCCCTCTGGCTATCTATTTTACACACAGTCGTGTGTATGTTTCAGTGCTGCTCTCTCGTTCCATCCTGCCCTCTCCTTCCCTCATTGCATCCACAAGTTTGCCCTCTATGTCTGCATCTCTATTCCTGCCCAGCAAATAGGTTCATCAGTACCACTTTTCTAGATTCCATATATATGCATTAACATATTTGATTTTCTCTTTCTGACTTACTTCATTCTGTATAATAAGCTCTCGTTCATCTACCTCACTTAAACCAACTCAGATTCTTCCTTTTTATGGCTGAGTAATATTCCATTGTATATATGTACCAGAACTTCTTTATCCATTCATCAGTTGATGGGCATCTAGGTTGCTTCCATTCCTTGGCTACTGTATATAGTGCTGCAATGAACACTGGGGTACTCATGTCTTTTTGAATTATGGTTTTCTTAGGGTATGTGCCCAGTAGCAGAATTATTGGGTCATGTGGTAGTTCTGTTTTTAGTTTTCCAAGGAACCTCCATACTATTCTCCAAGTGACTGTGCCAATTTACACTCCCACCAACAGTTCAAGAGGGTTCCCTTTTCTCTACATCCTCTCCAACATTTATTGTTTGTAGATTTCTTGATGATGGCCATTCTGATTGGTGTGTTTTATAGTATTTTTTTTTTTTTTAGTTTTGATTTGTATTTCTCCAGTAATGAGCATCACTGAATATTTTTTCATGTGTTTGTTAGCCATCTGTATGTCTTTGGAGAAATGTCTGTTTAGGTCTTCTGCCCTTTTTTTTTTTTTTTTGGATTGGGCTTTTTGTTTTTCGGATATTGAGCTGCATCAGCTGTTTCTATATTTTGGAGCTTAACCCTTTGTCAGTTGCTTTGTTTGCAATTATTTTCTCCAATTCTGAGGATTGCATTTTTGTCTTATTTACCATTACCTTTGCTGTACAAAAGCTTTTAAGTTTAATTAGGCCCCATTTTTTAAAAATTTTTATTTCTATTTCCATTACCCTAAGAGGTGGATCAAGGAGGATCTTGCTGCAATTTATGGCAAAACGTGTTCTGCCTATGTTTTCCTCTAAGTTTTATAGTGTCTGGCCTTACATTTAGATATTTAATAGTTTTGCATTTATTTTGGTGTATGGTTTTAGAAAGTATTCTAATTTTATTCTTTTATATTCCACTGTCCAGTCTTCCCAGCACCACTTATTGAAAAGGCTGTCTTTTCTCCATTGTATATTCTTGCCTTAAAGGAAGGTATTTATTTTAAATGAGGTTGATTACAGTCAATGTCTTTCTAATTTTTATAGATATTCATATATTCCAGTTATGGGATCTCTGATGAAATAGGAGTATACAATCCAAATCTAAATGATCATGAATTAATAGTTTCTGGGATGCTGAGTTGGGATTAGGAGATGGGATAAGCAAAAGGAATAAAAGCTGTCTATTGCTACTCTAAGAAACTGTAACTTTCTTTCTCTGGATTTTCTGAATTACAAGTTCAAGGCAAGAAAAAGTGACCTGAAGCCAAATTGGTGTTTCTTTTCTTTGGATATGTTTAAACCTTGGATAGTTTAATAACTATACAAAATGTACCTCAATTCATTTTATCTAACATGGTAGTTTGATGGGTGCCCTCTTGAATTTTTCATTTATGGTTTTATTTCAGGAAATAACGTATGTTTCCAGATTTCACCACACATGACAATAGGCAGCATTTAGCTCCCGCAACCATAAAGACTGATCACTAAAGGACTCAGACATGTGCTAGTTCAATACTATAAGTAAAATTTTTAAAAGCATTGTTTAAGTCATTGGAAGCCATAGAAGTAAGTTTTTGATCATCTTTAAGCAACTTAAACAAAAGATGATTGACATATTTTCTATAGGATGACACCGACATCTCTCGGCTTCTCTCCTTTTCTGTTATATCATGTATCATTACATAATAATCACATTCTTTTAATTATGAGGGAGATTTTATTTTTCTTTCTTGCAGGTTACAATTGAATCCTTTTCACTTATCTCAGTTCACTGATTCATTCACTTGCCATCACCTAATATTTTTTCCTTCCAGTGTCCTTCATCATGCCTTTCTTTGAACTCTTTCCATGCATACTAAAGTGAAGAGAATGTTGGCAACTGTGTTGTAATGTAATTAAATGCATGGTCAATTTGAATTGACTAAGCCAAATAAATCCACATTGGTACTTAAACTACCCAATTTGGCTGTCTTTGCAAATCAGGTTAGATGGATAATTGTCAAATCTCTATCTCACAAGTTGCCACAGAGACACATCATGTATTCCCTTATTTGATTCTCATTTCATTAAAATTTACAGTCTAAGTTCTATGAAGGAATAGTGACATATAAACAGCACCAATTTAAAATGAAATTCAATACCATTTGCATTGTTTTCCATCTCATCTTTTGGCTGAAGTGAGGAAAGGGAAAGTTGTAAGAATATATGTTTTGTACTGCCACAAGGGAAAGGGTAAAAGAGAAGATTCTACACCCAAAGCTTATACATAGACTTCCCTTCATAACATTCCAAAATTATCTGTCTTAATAACTTGTGTTATTTTTAAACTTTAAAAATGAAAATAGATTAATTAATTACCTTTTGACTCATCAAGGACTTAAGTCTTCAGAAACAACATTTTTCCTGACAATTAGGGACTAGATTTGATAGATAGAGTACCTGATGAACTATGGATGGAGGTTCATGACATTGTACAGGAGACAGGGATCAAGACCATCCCCATGGAAAATGCAAAAAGCAAAATGGCTGTCTGGAGAGGCCTTAAAAATAGCTGTGAAAAGAAGAGAAGTGAAAAGCAAAGGGGAAAAGGAAAGATACAAGCATCTGAATGCAGAGTTCCAAAGAATAGCAAGGAGAGATAAGAAAGCCTTCCTCAGTGATCAATGCAAAGAAATAGAGGAAAGCAACAGAATGGGAAAGACTAGAGATCTCTTCAAGAAATTTAGAGATACCAAGGGAATATTTCATGCAAAGATGGGCTTGATAAAGGACAGAAATGGTATGGACTTAACAGAAGCAGTAGATATTAAGAAGATGTGGCAAGAATACACAGGAGAACTGTACAAAAAAGATCTTCAAGATCTAGATAATCATGATGGTGTGATCACTCATCTAGAGCCAGACATCCTGGAATGTGAAGTCAAGTGGGGGCCAGCAAATTTGGAAAACTCAGGACTGGAAAAGGTCAGTTTTCATTCCAATCCCAAAGAAAGGCAATGCCAAAGAATGTTCAAACTACCATACAGTTGCACTCATCTCACACGCTAGTAAAAGTAATGCTCAAAATTCTTCAAGCCAGGCTTCAGCAATATGTGAACCGTGAACTTCCTGATGTTCAAGCTGGTTTTTGAAAAGGCAGAGAAACCAGAGATCAAATTGCCAACATCCTCTGGATCATTGTAAAAGCAAGAGAGTTCCAGAGAAACATCTCTTTCTTCTTTATGGACTATGCCAAAGCCTTTGACTGTGTGGATCACAATAAACTGCGGAAAATTCTGAAAGAGACGGGAATACCAGACTACCTGACCAGCCTCTTGAGAAACCTATATGCAGGTCAGGAAGCAACAGTTAGAACTGGATATGGAACAACAAAGTGGTTCCAAATAGGAAAAGGAGTACGTCAAGGAGGTATAATGTCACCCTGCTTATTTAACTTATATGCCCAATACATCATGAGAAACCCTGGGCTGGAAGAAGCACAAGCTGGAATCAAGATTGCTGGGAAAAATATCAATAACCTTAGTTATGCAGATGACACCACCCTTATTGCAGAAAGTGAAGCCTCTTGATGAAAGTGAAAGAAGAGTGTGAAAAAGTTGGCTTAAAGCTGAACATTCAGTAAACAAAGATCATGGCATCTGGTCCCAACACTTCATGGGAAATAGATGGGGAAATAGTGGAAACAGTGTCAGACTTTATTTTTGGGGGCTCCAGAGTTGCAGCCATGAAATTAAAAGACGCTTACTCCTTGGAAGGAAAGTTATGACCAATCTAGATAGCATATTCAAAAGCAGAGACATTACATTGCCAACCAAAGTCCGTCTAGTCAAGGCTATGGTTTTTCCAGTGGTCATTTATGGATGTGACTGTTGTACTGTGAAGAAAGCTGAGTGCTGAAGAATTGATGCTTTTGAATTATGGTGTTGGGGAAGACTCTTGAGAGTCCCTTGGACTGCAAGGAGATCCAACCAGTCCACTCTAAAGGAAATCAGTCTTGGGTGTTCGAAGGAACGATGCTAAAGCTGAAACTCCAATACTTTGGCCACCTCATGCAAAGAGTTGACTCATTGGTAAAGACTCTCATTCCGGGAGGGATTGGGGACAGGAGGAGAAGGGGATGACAGAAGATGAGATGGCTGGATGGCATCACCAACTCGATGGACATGAGTTTGAGTGAACTCCTGGAGTTGGTGATGGACAGGGAGGCCTGGCGTGCTGCAATTCATGGGGTCACAAAGGGTCGGACACTACTGAGTGACTGAACTGAACCTAACTGAACAAGTTAAAATTAACAAGTATTTTATTATTTACTCAGTGAACTTTTGTACTTGTTCTATTTCAGGGGAAAGAATATAGCCTCTTACCTCTTGGAAATGTACATTGAACTTGAGAGACTGTTAAATGGATACTCAGTAATTACAGCTCCATATTAAGTACTTTCTTGATCCCCCAGCTTGGCATTTCCAACTATTTCAAGATGATTTTGTTTAAAGTAAAAAAAAAAAAAAAAATTAAAATACTAAATTGCATGTTGTACCTGCCCATCCAAGTTAGATATAACACCTAGGTTACAGATATAACATCTAATTTAGAGGTAACACATACGCCAAAAAGTTAATAACAAATTTGCAGGCTTCTAAAGGTCTTTCCTGGTGGCTCAGAGGTTAAAGCATCTGCCTCCAACGTGGGAGACACGGGTTCAATCCCTGGGTTGGGAAGATCCCCTGGAGAAGGAAATGGTAACCCACTCCAGTATTCTTGCCTGGAGAATCCCATGGATGGAGAAGCCTGGTAGGCTACAATCCAAGGGGTCGCAAAGAGTTGAACACAACTGAGCGACCTTAAATAAAATAAAATCCATACACTGCAAGGTAAATTTTTAATGATTTGGAACGATCTCTGTCAACAAAAAAAACTAATCCATTGTCAGCCTAAAAATGAAATGGAATGTTTTACTCGTATAGAATAGATAACTGATAGAGAAGCTACAGTATAGCTCAGGAAACTCTACTCAGTCCTCTGTAGTAAAATAAAGGGGAAGGAAATCAAAAAAAGAGGGGAGATATATATATATATATATATATATATATATATATATATAGAGAGAGAGAGAGAGAGAGAGACATATAGGTGATTCACTTTGCTGTACAGGAAACACTAATACAACATTGTAAAGCAAAGTATATTCCAATAAAATTTAATTTTTTTAAAAAAAATGACAAATGTACTTGAGTTAACTTGAGGATTATAACTCGGGAAACAGTTCCTGGTCTGTTCTGAAGAGTAAAGGTGGAAGTGAATATGCGTGTGACTTTAGAGAGGGGGACAAGCAATCAGTGACATATCTTGATAGAAGCTTATGGCTATGTGCACATGGGTGTTCAGTCGTTCAGTCATGTCTGACTCTGTCACCCTATGGTCTGAAGCCCTCAGTATGGTCTGAATCCCTCTGTCCAAGGGATTTTCCAGGCAAGAATACTGGAGTGGGTTGCCATTTCCTCCTCTGGGGTTTTTTCCTAACCCAGGGATCAAACCCGTGTCTCCTGAGTCTTTTTGCATTGGTAGGCAGATTCTTTATCATTGAGCCACCTGTGAAACCCTCTTGTTATCTGTAAGCAACAGACATAATGATTTTAGTGCTTTTCTGAGTATGGAAAGATTCAAGAAATTGGGCTCATAAAATTTCCTCCTGAGATATCTATCTTAGCGCTAGTTGTATCAGTTTTCCCAGAGCACAGATTGTGTTATCCTAATCTTTGCCCTGAATTCCTTATAAAGTGCACTGTAGCTTGGTGACTGCAGTGACTAATGACTGGCTTCTTATAAAAGTTGATAGTGGGGAGCATTCTTTATTTTATGACCCCTTCTTTTTCATTCTTAATTCAATGAATGTTTGGGAGGCATTTCATGACCATTTTGTCCCACAGTGCTAGGAATCCCAGGTCAATAAAGGTTTGTGTTGATAGGCCATTTGATGTGCAGTTACTGTTAAAAGTAGCCAGATACCTCTGGTAGTATATCATGGACAAAGAAATGACTCCCTCTTGTTGCTTCTTCCTATATCTAGAGTTTCACTATTATAATCATTGATCTTATATATTTTGTCAATCATTTAAAGTTGCTTAGCCATCATTAATTTTATTGGAGCCCCAGTCACCCATTTGGTAATGCAAGGAATGATAATATTGTAAAATGGAATATAAGTAATAGAAAGCACAAGTAATAAAGTTAGTAACTTTAATGATGTTATAAGTAAATATTTAAGCTAAGAATTTCCATTATGTACAGCCCAGTCTCTCCCCAGGTCATCTGACAGACCAGTCTGTCCAGCAACTATGATAGATTTGCTTTGTACAGAAAGTTCACCAATGATGTTTGCATGTACAAAGCCAGTGGTGGGTCATCATGACCCCTTACAGGATTGAGAGAGGAATATTACCTTTTAAACCTGCTGTCAGAAGAAGAACAATGGTACTTTATGGTTGAGCAGATGTTCCTGCCACTGGGGAGGCCAGTGAACACATAACAAGAATGTACAATGCACACTAGGGGATTGAGGAGGTCAAAGGGCAGAGAAGGCATTTTATGTTTAAATTTTTGACTTGCTTTAAAATAGAAATCTTACTTCATCACTGCTAATAGGAGAATTTGGTTTTGAGAAAACATCTTTGTTCCAAGAACAAAACAAGATAGCTAAAAATAATAAAAATTATAAGTAGCTATTTAATGATTCCACAAATATTTCAACTGAGTCCTATATTGCTAGGTTTTTCATAGTGAATTATAATAGCAGATTTGCTTTTCTACATGGACATATACTGTATTAAAGAGCATTTTCCTAATGTAGCTGACTTTGACTTTTTTCTTTTTAAATGAATAAATTACAATAATAATAATAATAAACATTATGGCAAACTTACATGTCAAGGGTTGACCTCAACACATAAGCCAGGAGATGAAAGTTTTTCAACGTGGGTAGTCAGAAAATGAGACCTTATGATTGAGATCGTTCAGTAAGTGTATATTTAAGGTACTTGAAGGAGATTTGAAGATGTTAGCAGAGATATGCCCATCCATCCATCTTTCCACATACTGTTTCCCCAGCCATATATCAGCCCAAATGAGGAAACAGAATGACATATGACTTTTATATAGATCTTTCTGCCCAAGTATAAAGAGAAGTTTTGCTTGCTATTCAACAACATAATAAAGTTATATTTTGAAAGTATAAATATGAAAATGGATAAAGAATTTGTGGTACATACATACAATAAGAATATTACTCAGCCATAAAAAGGAATGAATTTAAGTCAGTTCTAGTGGGGTGGATGATCCTTGAGCCTGCTATACAGAATGAAGTTAAGTCAGAAAGAAAAAAATATATATATATCATATGTTAACATACATATGGAATCGAGAAAAATGGTACTGCTGAACCTATTTTCAGGGCAGGAATAGACTCAGTCCTTGAGAACAGACTTGTGCACACAGCAGGGGAAGGAGAGGGCAGGACAAACTGAGAGGGTAACACTGAAACATACACACTGCCTTATGTGGAACAGGTAGCTCGTAGAAAGTTGCTGCAGAGCACAGGAAGCTCAACCTGGAGCTCTGTGACAATCTAGAGGGATGGGAGGGGTGAGGGTGGGCGGGAATTTCAAGAGGGAGGGGACATATGTATATATATGGCAGATTCATGTTGCTGTATGCTAGAAGCCAACAGAAGGTTGTAAAGCAATTATCTTCCAATTAAAAAAATTTAAAAAGTATGTATCTGAGGTAAAAATATTTTCTATTGGGAACTGTTTTGTTATTAGCACAATACAGGACTGGCTTTTAAGTTTATTGAGGTTGGAAATTTGCTGTATTTTATTAACATTAAGAAGAATATCAGCTAACATTAATGAATACCAGCTATTATTTACTGAGCACCTGCTATGTGTCAGGCATACTAGTGGGTACTCTACATGTATCCCCCACTAACCCTGATTAAGAGCCTAAAAGATACATTTACAATTTAAAGATATAAAACCAAGACCCCAATTAATTTATGTTAAATCACAAAGCAGGTTAGTGCCAGAGTCGGCACTTGAGCCTACATGTGGTACACCAAGAGTTCCTCATCCACAGTCTCATGTACAAACCAGCCTACAGCCCTCTTGACTCTTTTTCAATGTGATGCACACAAAAATGTGAATGACCATCCCAAATTACATAGGTTTCACAGTATAGAAGGAAGAGAAATGACTGTGAATATAAGTGCAGAATTAATGTGGTTGCAAATATAATTGCAGAAGATTTGGGGTGGCTTATTTTGGTAGACAGTGGGAAGTCATTGGGTTACTTGAGAAAGAGAAGAGCATAAAAATGGCTCTTAAAAACAATGGTTTCAGGACTTCTTGGAGTGTAGGTGAGGTCCCTGGTAAGGGAGCTAAGATTCCATATGCCTTGTAGCCAAGAAAAAAAAAAAAAACAAAACACAGAATATAAAATAGAGAAATATTATAACAAAATCAATAAAGGTTTTTGAAATGGTTGGCATCAAAAAAATCTTTCAGGAAAAACAATGCTTTGTAAACTTGTCACATGCTGCATTTATGATGCATGCATTTCTCTGTATGTGAAAATTTACCTAAAATTATAGGGTACACAAATATCAATTTGATCTAATTACCAACATTCCTTGGATCATCAAAAAAGCAAGAGAGTTCCAGAAAAACATCTACTTCTGCTTTATTGTGATGCAAAAGCCTTTGTCTGTGTGGATCAAAACAAACTATGGAAAATTCTTAAAGAGATGGAAATACCAGACCACCTGACCTGCCTCCTGAGAAACCCGTATGCAGGTCAAGAAATGACAGTTAGAACTGGATGTGGAACAACAGACTGGTTCCAAATCAGGAAAGGAGTACGTCAAGGCTGTATATTGTCACCCTGCTTATTTAACTTATATGAAGAGTACATCATGAGAAACGCTGGACTGGATAAAGCACAAGCTGGAATCAAGATTGCCAGGAGAAATAGCAATAACCTTAGATATGCAGATGACACCACCCTTATGGCAGAAAGTGAAGAACTAAAGAGCCTCTTGATGAAAGTGAAAGAGGAGAGTAAAAAAGTTGGCTTAAAACTCAACATTCAGAAAAGTAAGATCATGGCATCTGGTCCCATCACTTTATGGAAAATAGATGGGGAAACAGTGGAAACAGTGGCAGACTTGATTTTTTTGGGCTCCAAAATCACTGCAGATGGTGATTGCAGCCATGAAATTAAAAGACACATGCTCCTTGAAAGAAAAGTTATGACCAACCTAGACAGCATGTTAAAATGCAGAGAAAGTACTTTGCCAACAAAGGTCCGTCTAGTCAAAGCTATGGTTTTTCCTGTGGTCATATATAGATGTGAGAGTTGGACTATAAAGAAAGCTGAGTGCCGAAGAATTGATGCTTTTGAACTGTGCTATTGGAGAAGAGTCCCTTGGACTGCAAGAAGATCCAATCAGCCCATCCTAAAAGAAATCAGTTCTGAATATTCACTGGAAGGACTGATGCTGAAGCTTGAACTCCAATACTTTGGCCACCTGATGTGAAGAACTAATTCATGGAAAAGCCCCTGATGCTGGCAAAGATTGAAGGTGGGAAGAGAAGGGGATAACAGAGGATGAGATGGTTGGATGGCATCACCGACTCAATGGACATGAGTTTGAATAAACTCGGAGTGAGTGATGGACAGGGAGGCCTGCTTGCTGCAGTCCATGGGGTCACAGAGAGTCAGATACAACTGAACAATGGAACTGCACTGAACTGAACACAGATTCTGAATGCTGGTTAATGGTATACATTCTAAATTACTTTAAAATGGAGTGTTCATTTGCATGCAGCTTACTTAGCTATGAATCAGAAAAATATGATAGATTTGTGACTGTATCAAAGGATGAATGAATTGATAAATATATGATACAGTAAAATTTTAGATCTTTAGGTATCAGCATACTGGTGTTACTACATAATCCCTTCAGGTTTTATATATAGTTGACATTTTTCATAAGGTGCTAGAAAAAAATAGAAGCATAGCAATAGTGGGAGAGATTGCAAGAGCAGAGAGTAATGCTCAGAAACATTATAATAATATAGATCTGAGCTGTTGAATACCTGGACTAGTTAGTGACAATGGGAAAGAAAAAATAAAAACGAGTTACTTTTTAAAAATTAGAAATAAGGGATGAAACAAAGATGAATCTTACCAAAAGATTTTAGCCTAGGAGAAAGATCAAATGAAGGTGTTGCCCTCTGGCATGGAGATGCTGTGTGACAGGTACCTTTCTGTAGCAGGTGTTTTTGGAGACTGCGCAAACTAAAATCCCCCCTAACATTGACAACAGACTTTGTACCTGACATCTTCTAACCCCACCAGAGTTCCTTTTACTGGCCACACCATTACATACACCATGCCACATGCTCTTTCTACAATGTGACATTCATAGCCCTCCATCAAAACCAAGAAGAGGCCCCAGATTCACTCCGCTTGAAAGGAGCTGGACCTGTGTAATATTTTCAGCCAGTTGTCTTTAGCAGCATGGCTACTGTGTGTCTTTGCCTGTTACCTCTCTCCCATGACTCACACCTTGTGAGCCTGAGATACCGATGGAAGAATCCTGGTCATCCTGAGGCCACCAGCAGGAGAGGCCACATGGAGACCAAACAGAGAGAGGGAGAAGGAGAGAGAGAGTTGGAGGAGGCTCAGTGACTCTGGCCCCTGCTGCTGGACCGCTCCCTGCCCTGGTGGATGCTGGGCCGTGAGTCTCCATGGGATTCTTGCTGAGCTCTGTCCAATTGTAGATTTGTCAGGGAAATAGGTGTCATAATTTTAAGCCACTGAATTTTGGGATACCTTGTCATTCAATCATCATAAAAACACTTTCACACAGACTTTTTTCTTTAAGGTGACACTATCCTAGCAGGAAGACCCAACTTCTTTCAAGACAACTTAAGCCCCCAGGAAACATGAACACTTGCTTCTTATCAGTGAAAGAACATCTTATTCCAACTGGTTTCTTTCTCCACTCTGCAATAGTACCTAGATTAGGTTAGTCTCTCATCTTTAAACTTTTCTAAATCAGAGAAAGATTCTCCATAGCGTCCAAAATCTATATGGTAAACCAAACTCAGGCCTACCACCAGTGTATGTGTGCTCTCTGTGCAAAGTACAAAAAAGGCACCATTTTACTCCAGGTATTATACTTCCACCACAACTGTCATAATACATACCAATTTTGTTAGAAAAAAATATTTTACTTCCACTTGATTTAAAATTATTTTACTATACTAAACTATATAATACCTGTGATATAATTGGCATACTTTGAGTGCAGTGTACAACCTACATAATTGTAAAGCGAGTCTGAGAATTCTCCAAGGTTTCCTAAATCTATCTTTACTTGGCTTGAGGTGGTTGTAAGCATTCTCTCAGTCTCACTGAATAAATTTCTCTCCTATCAATCTGAGTGTGAATATGACTAGGAATGCCACAGAATTAGGGAGGAGGGGCTGTCATCTTTTAGCAATTCCTATATAGATTCAGTAGCACAGCCCTTTAAAATAAAGGGATACTGTTTACTTGTTCGAGGGTGCAGTTTAGGAAGAAAAATAGTCACGTTTAATGTAGTCCCAATGACATCTGGTTGTTATTATCTATTTAGTCAGCAGTTATTGATTTTATGTATATATGTGTGTTTATATACATATATATGTGCCAAGCACTAAGAATATGGTGATCAGCCATGGAATTTACAGTGTAATAGGTTATTCAGGCAATTTTAAGACCACACAAATATATAAATATATAACCACTGGCACCCAAAATTCCAAATCTGGGGCTTCCCCGGCAGTGCCTGTGGTAAAGAACTGGTGGTAAAGAGAAGGAAATGGCAACCCACTCTAGTACTCTTGCCTGGAGAATCCCATGGACAGAGGAGCCTGGAGGGCTGCAGTCCATGGCGTCACAGAGAGTTGATACAACTGAGCATGCACCCACACATGAAGGAATTTCAAGTCATAGCGGAATATTTGGAGCACAGGTCTGGACTGAAAATAGAGCTTCAGGATTTATCTCACACACATGGTGGTTCTAAATATAAGACATGATAGTCACAGGGAGTAAGGCATGAAAAAGAGTCACAATGTACACCCCTAGTTCCACAGAAGGAGGAGCCCTGGAAGAACAGGAGAGGCAGAGAGACACAAGTAAGCATGAGTCTGAGCCTCAGCACACAGTGAGGAGACTGCTTCAGAAAGACCTGGTAGTCTGGAGATGAAAATCCGCAGATGGTTTGAGCATAAGCCCTGAGTAGAGGGCTTCCCAGTGGCACAGTGGTAAAGGGTCTGTCTACAATGCAGGAGAGGCAGAAGATGTGGGTTTGATCCCTGGGTTGGGAAGGTCCCTTGGAGGAGGGCATGGCAACCCATACCAGTATTTTTGCAGGGAAAATCCCATGGAAAGGAGAGCCTGGAGGGCTACAGTCCGTAGAGTCACACAGAGTTGGGCATGACTAAAGCAAATGAGCACCCATGTGGACAAGCACTGAGAGATTACTAGGTTGGACAAATAAGCAAGCACTGGCCACCTTCAAGTTTAAAAATGAGGCCTGAGTTTTATGGTAAAGACATGAGGAGAATATTGTAGCTTCACAAGGAAAAGAAATTCAAATTAGGCTGAGGCATTCAGGGAGACTTTCAGGGAAGGCTGAATCTGAGCTCAGTTTTTAAAGTAAATTAGATAAGGGAAATCTTTTTTTTTTTTTTTTTTCCAGTTGCACCATGTGGCATAAAGACAGATTTTAGTTCTCCGACCAGGGATTCAACCCATGCATTCATCCTGCAATGGAAGCATGGAGTCTTAACCACTGGACCACCAGGGATGTCAATCTATAAAACAAATAGATGTAGATGCTCTGTTTTCTACACATGTGTAGAAAGCAAACTTATGGCTGCCAAGGGGTAACAGAGCTAGGGATAAACTGGGAGACTGTGATTGACATATACATACTACTATATATAAGAGGCCTTCCCTGGTGGCTCAGTGGTAAAGAATCCACCTGCCAATGCAGGGACATGGGTTTGATCCCTTGGCTGGGAAGATCCCCTGGAGAAGGAAATGGCAACCAGTCCAGTGTTCTTGACTGCAGAATTCCAATGGACAGAGGTGCCTGGCAGGCTACAGTCCATGGACTCAAAAAGAGTCAGACACAAATAAGCAGCTAAGCACAGCAGAGCATCATATGTGTACCTGTAAAACTGATCGATTCACTTTGCTGTACAGTAGAAACTAATGCAACATTGTAAATGAACTCTAGTCCAATTAAATTAAAAAAAAATAAAGGTTACATTTCTCCATCTATTAGTGTATAATATCATATAAGAAACAAATTGCCAGTCTAGGTTCAATGCAGGAATCAGAATGCTTGGGGCTGGTGCACTGGGATGACCCAGAGAGATGTTATGGGGGTTCAGGATTGGGAACTCATGTACACCCGTGGTGGATTCATGTTGATGTATGGCAAAGCCAATACAGTATTGTAAAAAAAAAAAAAAAAAAAAAGTTATACCAATAGTGAGATTAAAAGACGTTTGAAGCCACAGAGAAACAGGAGAGTATGGCATGTTCCAAAGTTGCCAGTGGTTTGGGGCAAGCAGTTGAACTTGAAGAGATGACTGAGACAAGACTAGGGAGTAGGAACCTAGATCCCTAGACAAGGTCTAGGAATGGAGCTTGACATCAAAGTTATGGGGAACATTGAAAGATTTGAAATGGGAAAGTAATGTAAAAATATCTATGCTTTAGTAAGAGCACTATAGCAGTAAGTTTGATCAGTCTCAAAAGACAGACACAAAGCAAGAGCTCAGTTACAAGGGGAGTTTCAGAGGTGGAGATACATATGAGCTATTCTTTAAAGGACGAGAGTCAAGGCTTGAAGACTCTGGAGGCTGCAGGCCAGATGAGTAAGAAATCTAGAATGCTACTCAGGTCTCTGTCTTTATTCCCAGGATGACCTGAATTACAGGGACTGCATTTACCACTAAGGAGAACACTGGTGTAGAAGAAGACAGGGTTGAAGCATCCTAGGGTTTTCTAATGGCAGCAGAGATCCACTCTAGGTAGAGAGACATGAGCTATGAGAATAAAACAGACATATCAGCATATGCACTCAGATTTTCCTCTGAAACTAATCAGATCAGGTTGTCCTTAAATCTGTGAAATATTACTGGAAAATCCAGTGATTTTTGAAATCCATGATACAACATTAAGCCCAGAAATTATCATTTCACATTCTTCCAAAGCAGACTGGCAGGAAGGGAAGAAAACATTTCACCCTCTCCTCTTTCAGTTGATTTGAATATTTTGAGAGTCAAACACTGTGCTAATAACTTAAGGCCACAACTCACAACCTACTTCACATCTCCTTCTCTTTGTCCACACCCCACACCCCTATACCTAATGCTGATGCCCGTGTAGACCACCCGTTAGTCTATGGACTCCTTTTTGAAAAATCACCAGAATTATAGAAATAAAGTGTTCATTTTTTAAGTTGCATTGACATCACATCTAAACAGAGCTGCTATTGCAATTAGTGAAAAAACAGTGACTGTAATCATTCACTTGACTGAATAAAACAATGAATAAGACAATTATGTTAATATATGAGTAAACAGCAAAGAGCATACCTAAGTTATATTGAACTTCTGTAATTCCAAGAATCCAATACCAAGAAAGAAAATGTAGGGAAAAAAACAGGTAAACTGAGTCCCAAAGAGGCACAGACAATCACAAGAACAGGATTCAGTGCAGTGCTGTCAGCTGCATTCCTCATTCCTCATACAGATAACTCATTTTCAGTCCAGGAAATGTTCTAGGATAGTAGAAGAGATATACTGAGTGTTTATTCTAAAATTACCAAGTGTGAGGCTTAAAACATTTGTTTCCTTAAAGGAGACTGACTGACATTTGACCTTCCTTCTAAAATTGCATTAAATATGTATCAGCTTGGAGGGCCTACCAAAACAGAATAATGCATTTTCAATTTAGTCTTGGTTACACTTGACCTATTTTAAAGTGTTTCTCTAATGAAATGGAAGCTACAGCAAAATTAATTCTATGTGAGAGGCAGGGCATACTCCATGTTCCTTAATCGCCACGCACACCATGCACTTGGCCTGAGCGTAGAAACAGTACAGCACTGACCATGGCTCTAAACTGGCAGGCTTGATAACATTGTCATAATCGTCACAATGAAGTTCAGGAGGCTTTCTGACCTGAATGCAACACTCGTGTTTTACTCTAAGGAATAAAGAAGGGCAGAGACCCAAAGATTTCTGCTGTGGCACTTTTAGCTTGTAGCAGTGTGAATAATTCTGTATCTAGAGTAATTGAGCTAAGGAGGGAGAGGTGAAAGCCTGGTCTTCTTCATTATTCTCCAAGTATCTGTTACAAGTCAGACCCGTTTATAGGCATTTTCACATGAATTAATTCATTAGTGAGTTCATCCTTAAGATCTTGTATACCTCTTTAAAACACAAACATACACCATTTGAGAGAAGGAAACCAAGGTCAGAAGTGTTCTAAAGTGACAGCACTGGCAAGTTGGAGACCTGGGTTTGTAAAAGCCTTCCCCTCCTCCCCACTCTTCACCTTTTTAGTGATGTGTATGAATCACACACAGTGCATGGTGGGCACTCTGCTGAGGGTATGAGTGTGCGGTGAATAAAAAGTCATGTCCCTGATAGAGATTTCACTCTAGTTGGATAGAGCAACAGTAGACGAGTCAAGATATAAGCCAGATGGTGGTAAGAGGTACTGAAGAAATATCTTGCATGGAGAATTCGGTTAGTGGGAGTATTTTTAGTTTGCTTCTTGTTTTGTTTGCAATGAAAAATGAATAGGCAAGACCTCTCTGATGAAGAAATTTTCTAAAAATTTTTCTTGGAGTCTAGTTGATTTCCCTGGTGGCTCAGTGGTAAAGAATCTGCCTGCCAATGCAGGAGACGCAGGCTAAGTCGGGAAGATCCCTTGGAGAAGGAACTGGTAACTCACTCCAGTATTATTGCCTGGAAAATTCCATGGACAGAGGAGACTTGTGGGCTAAAGTCCATGGGGTCATAAAGAGTTGGACACAACTTAGTAACTAAACAACATTCTGTTATGTTAGTTTCAGGTGTACAGCAAAGTGAATCAACATATATCTATTCTTTTTCAGATCTTTTTCCTTATATAAGTTGTTACAGAGTATAGAGTAGAGTTTCCTGCGCTATACCATAGGTCCTTATATAAGTTGTAGATTTTACATATAGTATTGTCTGTGTGCACCCCAATGTTCATTGCAGCACTGTTTACAATCGCCAGGGAAGAGATATTTTAAGGAGAGAACTGAACGGTGCAAAATCACTAGAAGTAGGTGAGCAACTATTTTAGCACCAACCATTTTTACATGCCAGACTCCTGAGTAAGGAGCTTAACATCTTCTGAAAAGTGAAAAGTGCTACTTGCTCAGCCATGTTTGACTCTTTGCAATCATATGGACTGTAGCCCACCAAGTTCCTCTGTTCATGGAATTATCCACAAGAATACTGCTGTGGGTTGCCATTTCCTTCTTCAGAGGATCTTCTCAACTCAGGGATTCAACTTGGGACTCCCACATTACAGGCAGACTCCTTACTGTCTGCGTCACTAGGGAGGTTAGTCTGGCACAAATATAATAAATAAGAGAGAGAAAATAGTGAAATAAGAGGGAACAAATCATGAACCATAAGAGACATGCAGAGCCTTCTAGATTTTATTCTAAGATTAATGGGAAGCCACAGAAGAATTGTGGTTTAAAAAATGACAATCTAATCTCCATCTTTAAAAAATTATCTCAGGTTCTGTGTGAAGAATAGATTGTTTATTGTTTGTCTACTTGATTGTAGTTTTAGAGAGTTATATGCAAAATCTCAAATGACAATCATTCATTTACCTGTTTCTCCCTGGAAAGTTTTGATTTATGTTTTGAGTCTGTTTTATTTAAGCACTTATGTTTATAATGTCATGCCTTTCCTATTATTTTCTTTTACAGTATATAATATCCTTATGTTTTTTTCTTTTTTTGAAAATCACTCAGTCATGTCCAACTCTTTGAGACCTCATGGATTATACAGTCCATGGAATTCTCCAAGCCTTATGTAGTCACATGATATTATTGTCTCAAATTTTATTTTTTTAGGTTTTAAAATTGCTACCCCAGCTTTGTTGTTGCTGTTTGTATTTTCCCTTTTAAAACATTTTGTCTTTTTGTTTTAAAAAGAGTCACTTGCAGAAAACATAAATCTAATTTGTTATTCCTGAGCTCTTATTTTATTAATATTTTCTAGAACTTAATTTTCAGTTTGTTATGAATACATTTTCTTTAACTAAGTACTGTGATTTTGTGCTTGTTCTCTCTCTTTCTCTCATACACACACACACAATGTTACTGAATATTTTGATGACTACTTCTTCCCCTGATACTTATAACATCTCTGGGGTACTGTTTTGTTTTTCTTTACTTATTTGAATACTTACTTCAAGAATGATTTCACTGTATGACTATCAAAAGTTCTGAAATTTTCAATGCTTATGTTTATGTCCTTAAATTTGAATAATTTTTCAATTGGATATCCTTTAATACTTTAAAAAATTACTCCATTTTTATATCATATATTACTATAGAAATGTTTGACACCTGATTTTTATTCCTACATGGGAGTTTGCTTTTCTCTCTGAATGTTTTTTACATACTCTCATTGCCTTCAATAATCTTGTTTAACAAAATTTGTTAAGTAATGGTGTTGCCTTCTCCCCTAATTTAGCATCCTAAACTTTTTCATCCTGAGGTCTTCCATCTTCTTTTAATCCTGTGAAGCTTGTCTTTCTTAGTATATTTTATGTATATTATTATATGTCTTTAGAACTATCTTCTGGAAGAGCTCCTCCATATTATCTTCCAAATCAGTAATTCCTTCTTCAGCTATATCTAGCCTGGTATTTATCCCTCTCTTATGTTCTTTATTTCAACTATTACATTTCAATATCTAATATTTACAACTTTATGACTTATTTTTCTTGTGTCTTATTGCTTCTCTCTTATCTTTTCTGCTCACACATAGATATTACACTTACTTTAAATCACAGTTCCAATGATTGTGTGTCAATAGGTTTCATTTTAAACCTTTCTTTACCAAGGTTGTGTTCAAGTCTCCAGTGTTTGATCTGTGAGCTCCCATTTGTCTGGAGGCCACAGCCCTTCTGGGGAAGGGGCATGAGAGACAGCAGAAACCCCACCCAAACGCCTGCTGACAACCCCCACCAGCTGTCATTCTGCTGAGTAAACTCACGGGACAGATCTTTGCATCAGAGTTCTGGAATGAGGTGAGGAGCACGAGGAGGAGGTTTCCTCCCTAGGGAGCCACTGTTTCCCTGGGGATTTAAAGGAGGCCAGGCTGCAGGGGCTCTAACAGAGGAGGACCCTTTTTCAGTCTCCTCAGCCATCACTTTTGTCTCTGTGTTGCTCGTGTTTGGCTCTGTTATATTTTTCAGCCCTGACTGCACCTTAAATCACTATCCTCCAGGTGTTGGTGATGAGTTTGCTGATGAGAGGTAAAGGAATGATTGTCTGAAGGCATGAGGGGGGAAGCAAAGAGGCGCCTGAAAGATGCACAAAGACCCCTTCACCACTTGCCACACTCCCAGCTCAAGGCCTCGGGCATCCCCTGGAGTGGCTCAGGTTGGGTGGTTTTCTGTTATGCAGATAACTCCTGCTGGCCTTGTTTCTATTCTCATCTTTGGTTCCTCCAAGTTTGATTTTGAAGGAGTGCTTAGGAACTCAAGCTAGCTTAATATTATAACAGGAGCAGAAGGTTTTTTTTTTTTTTTTCCTCACATTTCTTTGATTTTAATCAGTACTTTCTTTATTCTCCAAGTGCAATTCATGAATTATACTCATGACAGACTACAAAAGTAATATATAATATATCAAAGTCTATGGCATATGGCAAGCACTTAAAAAAACAACTTTTGCCTTTTATGATATTATGTTTATGGATTTCTCTAGGAAATCACAACTTTATTTCTTCCCTTTTTCAGATGTTGCAATATCTCACATATTTTTGTCACCTGCATTTCCTAGAATAGATGTTTTATGAGTGATAGGAAAGCAAATCTTTTTTAATAGATGTCTTTGGTTAGCATTGTGTTTCAATACAGAAAATTAAGAAAAATTTTCTGTTTTTATTATTGAAAATTGAGTAAACAAATAAGAAAAAGAACAACTAAAAAGCCTAGTTTTAAGATAATTAGAAAGTTTACAAATTTTGAAATGTTGAACATTAAAATAAAATGCAACTGTCAGGAAACCCTAGACAGAGAGTAAATTAACACAACATTCTTGGATTTAATTAAACAATGTTCACTCAGTTAGGCTTTTGCTAAATCCTGAATAGGGCAATATTGAGCAAAACATTTTATTTTTCTTTATTTGACACAGCATGTGTCATGTGGGATCTTAGTTCCCTGACCAGAGATCAGACCCCATCCCCTGCCGTGGATGTGCAGTCTCAACCACTGGGCTGCCACGGGAATTCTCTCAGAAAAGATTTAAATGGAAATGTTGTTTCATCACATGAAAGAAGAAGAAACACAGAAGAAACACAACCTTGTTGACATCTTGATTTTAGTCTGACGTCCAGAACTGTAAAATAATAAATTTGGTTAAGTAACTAAATTTTGTGGTAATTTGTTAAAGTCACAATAGGAAACTAAAAATGTACATAATAGGAAAAATTAGTAACAAATCAACTGCAGAGAGTTAACTAAGGAATGACACACACAAAAATAAATATTATGCATCCACTGGAATTATATCATAGGACAATATTTTATTATGTGCTCCTCATATTATGTTATTAATTAAAAATAGCTTTATACCTTTTATTTATTTTATTTTTTATGAAAAATAGCTTTATAAAACAAAATGTTAAGTAATTCATTTCAACAACAAAATTACAAGTTAAAATAGCTGCATTTTAAGTGCTTTTATGTGCACCAGCAAATTTTAAAGAGCTTTACATGGCTATTATAAACAATGCTGCAACGAACATTGGGGTACATGTGTCTCTTTCAATTCTGGTTTCCTCAGTGTGTATGCCCAGTAGTGGGATTGCTGTGTCATAAGGTAGTTCTATTTGCAATTTTTTTAAGGATGAACAGATGAATGGATAAGAAAGCTGTGGTACATATACACAATGGAGTATTACTCAGCCATTAAAAAGAATACATTTGAATCAGTTCTGATGAGATGGATGAAACTGGAGCCAATTATACAGAGTGAAGTAAGCCAGAAAGAAAAACACCAATACAGTATACTAACACATATATATGGAATTTAGAAAGATGGCAATGATGACCCTGTATGTAGGACAGCAAAAAAGACACAGATGTGTATAACGGACTTTTGGACTCAGTGGGAGAGGGAGAGGGTGAGATGACTTGGGAGAATGGTATTGAAACATATATACTATCATGTAAGAATCGAATTGCCAGTCTATGTCCAATGCAGGATATGGCACGCTTGGGGCTGGTACACAGGGATGACCCAGAGAGATGTTGTGGGGAGGGGGGGTGGGAGGGGGGTTCAGGTTTGGGAATGCATGTACACCCGTGGTGGATTCATGTCAATGTATGGCAAAACCAATACAGAATTGTAAAGTAAAATAAAAAATAAACAAATTAAAAAAAAAAAGAGCTTTACATGCATTATCTCAATTACTGCCGCTGAAGGGTTGAGTACACTATCCTCATTTTACAGAGGAGGTAATTAAGGCACTGAGTCAGTAGGAGATTACAGTTAGTAGGTGACAAGTTTGAAAACAGGACATGATACCCTTGAACTTGCACTCTTAGTCCTCTTGCACAAATAACCATGAACAGTAAACAAAGCAAATTTATAAAACATGGTAATGTTATGTGGTGGAAGACAGCCATGTTTCCTATTCTTCACCTGAACAATAAATTTTAATTACTTTTGAAATGCAGAAAAAATTAAATTTTAAAAAGAATAAAACAAAGTTTTAAAAATCTGTTGAGATGTTCTTTGAAAAATAGTTTCTATTCTCATTTTTATTTTTAGAAAAATTAGCACCTGTCTCATTTCAAAGTAAATTGCTATAAGGATTTTTCTATAAGTATGCAAATGTCTAGAGAATGAAATCATGTCATGACCTACTTGATTACATACCATTCAGAGTTTTGCAGATCTAATATATGCATATTTAAATATCAACACATTTATTTATAAATACCAATAAAGATACACATGAGAAAACATAGCACTAGGAATTGAACTAAAAAATTAACCCAGGGAGAAAATGGGATATGATTAGCCCTTAATATGGCCTACACCATTACAATTACAAGGAAAGTACCTACAAAGACATACAAAAAACTACCAGACTAGAACCACACTAAAAAAAAAAAAAAAAAATACAAAACCTGCTATTGGTAAAAGACTTACATTGTGTTCTTGCTGAAAGAAAACTATCATATTATGCCTCTGCCTGATCTCTTATTCAATATCTAAAGTCTCTACTAAAGCAAATCTTGATAGTTTACCCTCTACTGTGGGTCCCCTGTTTTCTGAAGTGCTGACTCAAACACCCTAAATCACTTGCAGCTTTGGTACATCTTGTTGGTAATTGTATTTTCCAGAACAGGAAAAGCAGACTAACAGAGAAATAGGTATAATCATGGAAAAGATAAGGCACCAGATCCTTTGTACAGTAAGTAGCGAAGACTGTTTTTTCCTTTAAGTCATCCATTTATAGGACTAGATAGTAAGTCTAAGAGAACATCTGTGTATCTAACTGCTAAGACAGAGAATGGCAAAGAGTAAAAGCCGTGAGTTACATCCTCTACAAAGTGAAAAGTGAAAGTGAAAGTCACTCAGTCGTGTTGGACTCTTTGCGACCCCATGGACTATACAGTCCATGGAATTCTCCAGGCCAGAATACCGGAGTGGGTGTCCTTTCCCTTCTCCAGAGGATCATCCCAACACCAAGATCGAACCCAGGTCTCTTGCATTGCAGGTGGATTCTTTATCAGCTGAGCCACAAGGGAATCCCCATCCTCCATAAAACATCCAGCTAAATGCAAGGGAAAGGATTTAACGAGCAAACAAGTAAATCCAGAAGGGCTGAGGTCAAAGACAATCCCATGGTCTTGCTGTTTGCATATTAGGTCTGTCTGGCTCTTCTCTCTTTTGAAGATTAATAAACAGAAATAAAAACACACTTATAGTTGCCAGGTACTATAAGACAAGAAAAAGGAAACACCTCATTTCATTAAAAAAAAAAAAAAAAGAACCCCTCCAGTGATTGACAACCAGAATAAGAACATTTGTCTTTCTTGGTAACAATTGTATTCCCAACTCCTAAAATATTTGTGTGACTGATTGTGGGCATTCAATAAATCTTCATTCACTTAATGAATAAATCATTTCAGAACATATTCCACACTCTTAATGGGTAACAATAAGTCTTTAAAAGGCATGAATGTAAATCTATAGAGAGAATAAACTGAGACCAGAAAACAAAAAGAAGATAAAATGAACAAGTAAGAAAATTGAAAAGAAAATAATAGTGCAGTCAAGGGAGTAATAAATGATAGATATAAAGAATGTGTCTTTTTTTTCATTTTTTCTTTTTTTTTTCTTAAAGAAAAAAAAAGAATGTATCATTATGTATGAATCAAATATTTACTCACTATAACTTGTCCTTTGACTTCACTTTTTTTTTTTTCACTTTTTTAAAGACTTTATTTTTTAGAGCAGCTTTTAGGTTTACAGCAAAACTGAAAGGGAGATACAGAGATTTCTCATACACCGCCCCCCAAATAACTTTGCTATTTTTAAAGTACAGAAATATTGAAAATTTATATATCATAAAACCACTCTCTTTCTCTTTTTGTCTCTCTTTCTCTCCCTCTCTCTTCCTCTCTTTCTGTTCTTTAGTTTTATGTCAGCCTTAGAAAGACTCTTATCATACCATGATTATAATTTTTCCATTTTTAAAATAATTTTCTGCAAAACTTTTAACCCAATTATAATTTATTATTATGCAAGATGAGAGATTTGTATTTAATGTGATTTTTGTTTCATTTTTTAATTTTTTAAAAAAATTTTAATCGAAGGATAATTGCTTTATATAATTTTGTGGTTTTCTGTCATATATCAACAAGAATCAGCCAAAAAATAAGCTTGAAGTCACCATAGGTGACTTTTGTTTCTCTTAATAACTAATTAAGGAATTTGGACAATTAGAAAAGCTGAAAAAATATTTAAAATTCATCTTGGTGCAAGAATTTGGAGAATTAAGATGACAAGGATGAAATAGCAGGCAAAGATCCAAAAGGGGTAAAAATCAGAGAAAGTAGCTTGGCATTTGGGGCTACTTTACCCTATACAGTGAGCATGTCACTCAGGCATGTCCAACTCTTTGTGACCCCATGGACTATAACCCACCAGGCTCCTCTGTCCATGGGATTTCCCAGGCAACAATACTAGATTGTCACTTCCTTCTCCAGGGGATCTTCCCAACCCAAGGATCAAATCCAGGTCTCCCGCATTGCAGGCAGATTCTTTACCATCTGAGCCACCAGCACAGCAATGTAGAGATATTTACCAATTTCAGAAATGGCCAAGCAGCTGGCAGTCTGAGGAGCCAAATTAGGATCCAGGGCCTGCCCAGTCAGAGACCTGGTGAGCATCCCCCACTTTGGTGACCCTTTAGGACTAACCCCAAGAATTATGAGTGAGCAGAAAGCAGACATGTTTCATAGCACCTGCAGCCTTTTTCCCACATCATTTCAGTGCCTGGAATGAAAATAATGTGATTCTGGATTACTAATGACACTAGGTACCTGGGATGAACAAACCTATATTCTCTATTTGAGTCAGATTATTTCTGAAAACCACTGGTAGGAATACAATATCCAGCAATAAATAGACCCAGGTATACAAAGAGACAAGACAACAAAACTAGAGCCAAGTCAAGGTTCAGTCAGAAAGAGAGCAGTTATTGGATGTCTTCCAGGTACAGGGCAATCACTAGGAGTACTGGAGGCTTCTAGCCACACTGGGAGATAGGAAGGACTGAAAATCTGAGAAGCATCCATGGAAAATTACTGCGCTCAGCCGGAAGTACCAAAGTAGAACTTTTCAAAACCTTTTCCAAAGCTGCCACAGTTCTCAGGAAATTCTCAGAAGTTCCCACAAATACCACAGTCTGCAGAAGAGAAATGGGTGGGTCTCAAGGACTCATCAGAGAGCCACTGTGAAGCTCAGGCCAGCTGATGCATCAGCTGAAAAAGTCTCTGAGAATTATGGCTTCTTTTCTCTTCCACCTTCCCAATCACTTCTGGGAGTCTCTCACCAAGGAGTACCCATGGGAGGGGATCTTGAGTTCTACGTCCTTTGGCCTTTTTTTTTTTTTTTTTTTGGTTCCTAGAAGTTATATAGAAACATCAGAGGATTTCTTAATGAATTCAGAACAGTGAAAGACTTAAACTATGATGACCTTAAAAGAAAAAATTAGTTGACTGAACTTCAGTAAAATGAAGAAATTGGTCATCAAAAACATCATTAATGGAGTAAAAAGTCAAGCTATAGAGTAAGAAGCAATATTTTAAGCATGCATAACAGACAGAGATTAATATAAAGAACTATGATTCAGTAAAGGGGGAAAAATTAACCTGAGAGCAAAATAGAAAAATGGCAATCAACAGCATGTCACAAAGAAAACATTCAAATAGTTAATAAGCATGTGAAAGACTTCCAAGCTAATGAGTAATCAAGGAATGCACACTTAAAGCATAAAGGTATATTCCAATAATTTTTTTTTAATTTTAAAAATTAAAAAAAAATGTTTTTATTTTATTTTATTTTATATCGGAGTATAGCCAGTTAACTGGAGAAGGAAACGGCAACCCATTCCAGTATTCTTGCCTGGAAAAATCCCACGAACAGAGGAGCCTGGCACGCTACAATCCATCGGATTGCAAAGAGTCAGATACAACTGAGCATTTGTGTGTATAACCAGTTAACAATGTTGTGACGATTTCAGGTGGATAGCAAAGGTACTCAGTTAGTCATATATATACATTCATTCTCCCCCAAGCTCCTCTCCCATCCAGGCTTTCACATAACACTGAGCAGAGTTTCCTGTGCTATACAATACAACCTTGTTGGTTATCCATTTTAAATATACCAGTGTGTACATGTTCATCCCAAACTCCCTAATTATCCCTTCTCCCCATCCTTCCCTCTTGGCAGCCATAAGTTCATTCTGAGTCTGTTTCTATTTTGTAAATAAGTTCATTTGTATCATTTCTTATTAGATTCCACATATAAGGGATGTCATATATATTTCTCATTCTCTGACTTACTTCATTCAGTAGGACAATCTCCAGGTCCTTTCATATTAAAAAGCATAAGAAGATACTATTATACAGATATTAGAATGCCTACAATTTAAAAGACTAAAAATATTAAGGCTGGAGAGGATACAGACCAATGGGAGTTTGTAGGAAAATTAATTTAAACAACCACGTCTGGCATTACCTCCTGTTACACTGTTAACTGAGGAAATGATTAAGAATTAATAAAGAAATCTTGCTTCTGATAGGTTTGCTTTTGACCACTTCTGGCATTATCTTCTAAAGCCAAAAATTTATGTATTTTATGATCAAACATTTCTACTCATTTATATATTCAATAGAATTGTGTTCACATTTGTATCAAGATACATATAATATTTATAGCATGATTAATTTTAATAATACAAACTGAACCAAATTTCTAAATAAAATGGAACAGTATGCAGCAATGAAAATGGCTTCATATATAGGCAAAAAAATAATGTCAAATGTAATGTAAAGAGACCAGTCAGAAAATAATGCATACTATAGGATTCTTTTTATATAAAGCTTAAAAACAAGTAAAATTGTATCATAGTTATTAGGAATATAGATAGATAGATGCTGAAAATACTTTTTAAAAGAAAGAAGGTAATATAAAAGGCAAAATAATTATTCTCTTTAGGAGGGAAAAACAATGTCTAAAAGGGTACTGAAGGCTACTTCTAAAATGAGCAAGACATTGCATCTCTGGACATGATTTACTTAGTGATAACTCATTAAGATTGCTAGCTAATATTGGTGACTTTTTTTTGCATATTATACCACTAAAAGGAAGCACATATGGGGTCTTCACACTATCTTATACAATTCCTTCTGTTACACTGTTAACTGAGGAAATGATTAAGAATTAATAAATCTTGCTTTTGATAGATTTGCTTTTGACCTTCAGAAGTACTCTCTCACGTCATCGTTATGCTTTCAACTCACCATTCATGCTCTGTTGGTGCCTTGTTTCAGTGGGAATAAAGGCGCTGTCTACCTGCCTCTGATTTGGATTCTTTCCTAGGCATATCTGGCAGGTCCTTGTCTTCTCTTAAGATCACTAATCTGTTATTGCTCTAACCTTTCTCTCTCATTCTTCTTCATCTTCCCTCTCTTTCTTTGAGTAAGTCCCTTCTCTGTGCTGTTCTCTGTCATATGTTTGAGCCTTATCAAGCAATGTGGCTTCCCTGATAGCTCAGTTGGTAAAGAATCCACCAGCAATGCAAGAGACCAAAGTTTGATTCCTGGGTCAGGAAGATCCTCTGAGAAGGGATAGGCTACCCACTCCAGTATTCTTGGGCTTCCCTTGTGGTTCAGCTGGTAAAGGATCTGCCTGCAATGTGGAAGACCTGGGTTTGATCCCTGGGTTGGGAAGATCTCCTGGAGAAGAGAAAGGCTACTCTCTCCAGTATGGAAGCCTGGAGAATTCCATGGACTGTATAGTCTGGGGTCACAAAGAGTCAGACACATGAGTGACTTTCACATCACTTCACTTATCAAGCAATGTATATAGCAACTGTGGGAATACCTGCTTCACTTATAAGATTGTGGTCATTCTTGAGGGTGGGTACAGACTATGGTTCATTCATTTTCTATTACCTATGAAAACCAGTCAATCCTAAAGGAAATCAGTCTTGAATATTCTTTGGAAAGAGTGATGCTGAAGCTGAAACACAAATACTTTGACCACCTGATGCGAAGAACTGACTCACTGGAAAAGACTGATGCTGGGAAAGATTGAAGGCAGGAGGAAAAGGGGATGACAGAGGAAGAGATGGTTGGATGGCATCACCGACTTGAAGGATATGAGTTTGAGTAAGCTTTGGGAGTTGGTGATGGACAGGGAAGCCTGGTGTGCTGCAGTCCGTGGGGTTGCAAAGAGTCGGACATGACTGAGCCACTGAACTGATACTGATGCTTAGCTCACTGCCTCACTGAGAATAGGATCCAGCTTGATAATGAACTTATGAATTCTGGATTTGTTTGAAACATACTCAGAAAAACTGTAGTAAAGTTTCTCCAAAATATGGTTGTTTATAAAACAGAGTGATATAATGATATAACACAATTATGGCCAATTGGTCACACATTTGTTTCAGATGATTCAATCACTAAAGTACCACCAGTGTTTCTAACTAGAAATATTTGACATATCATGTATACATGCATTCATTCTAACACAAGTCCTTCCAAAATAAGCTTAAAAATTACTTTTCCATCAAATTTTAAAGTATTTTTTAAAAAAATAATGGGCATTATACAACTATGTTGTTACTGTTGTTCAGTCACTCAGTCATGTCCAGCTCTGACCTCATGCTCACATGAGGCTTCCCTGTCCCTCACCATCTCCCAAAGTTTACCCAAGTTCATTTTCACTGCATCAGTGATGCCATCCAGCCATCTCATCCTCTGATACCCTCTTCCCCTTCTGCCCTTGATCTTTCCCAGCATCAGGGACTTTTCCAATGAGTCGTCTGTTCATATAGGTGAAGAAAACACCTGAACTACAGCTTCTGCATCAGTCCTTCCAGTGAATATTCAGGGTTGATCTCCTTAAGATTGACTGGATTGACCTCCTTGCTGTCCAAGGGACTCTCAGGAGTCTTCTCTAGCACTGCAATTCAAAGGCATGAATTCTTTGGCATTCTGCCTTCTTTACTGTCCAGCTCTCACAACTGTATATGAGCACTGGGAAGACTATAGCCTTGACTATACAGACCTTTGTCAGCAGAGCAATGCCTCTGCTTTTCAACACACTGTCTAGGTTTGTCATCACTTTCCTGCCATGAAGCAACCATCTTCTGATTTTAGGGCTGCAGTCACCATCTGCAGTGATTTTGGAGCTGGAGAAGAGGAGATCTGTCCTTACTTCCACCTTTTCCCCTTCTATTTGCCATGCAGTAATAGTCAAGGCTATGGTTTTTCCAGTAGTCAGGTATGGATGTGAGAGTTTGACTGTGAAGAAGGCTGAGTGCCAAAGAATTGATGCTTATGAACTGTGCTGTTAGAGAAGACTCTTAAGAGTCCCTTGAACTGCAGGGAGATCCAACTAGTCCATTCTAGAGGAGATCAGCTCTGAGTGTTCTTTGGAAGGAATGATGCTGAAGCTGAAACTCCAGTACTTTGGCCACTCATACAAAGAATTGACTCATTGGAAAAGACTCTAATGCTGGGAGGGATTGGGGGCAGGAGGAGAAAGGGAAGACAGAGGATGAGATGGCTAGATGGCATCACTGACTCGATGGACATGAGTTTGAGTGAACTCCAGGAGATGGTGATAGACAGGGAGGCCTGGCATGCTGTGATTCATGGGGTCACAAGGAGTCGGACACGACTGAGAGACTGAACTGAACTGAACTGAACTGGGCCTGATGGCATGATCATAGCTTTTTTTTTTTTTTTTTTTAATTAATTTATCTTTTATTGAAGGATAATTGCTTTAGAGAATTTTGTTGTTTTCTGTCAAACCTCAACATGAGTCAGCTATAGGTATACACAGACCTCCTCCTTTTTGAACCTCCCTGCCACCTCCCTCCCCATCCCACCCCACTGGATTGATACAGAGTCCCTGTTTGAGTTTCCTGAGCCATACAGCAATTCCTGTTGGCTATCTATTTTACATATGGTAATGTAAGTTTCCATGTGACTCTTTCCATACACTTCACCTTCTCCTCCCTTCTCCTCATGCCCATAAGTCTATTCTCTATGTATGTTTCTCCATTGTTGCCCTATAAATAAATTCTTCAGTACCATTTTTCTAGATTCCATATATGTGTTAGAATACCATATATGGGTATTTATCTTTCTCTTTCTGACTTACTTCACTCTGTATAATAGGTTCTAGGTTCATCCACCTCATTAGAACTGACTTAAATGTGTTCCTTTTTGTTGTTGTTGTTGTTGTTATTTACTTATTTATTTTTTAATTTTTACTTTTACTTTATTTTACTTTACAGTACTGTATTGGTTTTGCCATACATTGACATGAATCCACCATGGGCGTACATGCATTCCCAAACATGAACCCCCCTCCCACCTCCCTCCCCATAACATCTCTCTGGGTCATCCCCGTGCACCAGCCCCAAGCATCCTGTATCCTGCATCGGACATAGACTGGTGATTCATTTCTTACATGATAGTATACATGTTTCAATGCCATTCTCCCAAATCATCCCACCCTCTCCCTCTCCCTCTGAGTCCAAAAGTCCGCTCTACACATCTGTGTCTCTTTTGCTGTCTTGCATACAGGGTCATTATTACCATCTTTCTAAATTCCATATATATGTGTTAGTATACTGTATTGGTGTTTTTCTTTCTGGCTTACTTCAAATGTGTTCCTTTTTAATGGCTGGGTAATATTCCATTGTGTATATGTACCACAACTTCTTTATCAATTCATCTGTTGATGGACATCTAGGTTGCTTCCATGTTCTAGCTATTGGAAATAGTGCTGCTGAACAATGGGATACATGTATCTCTTTCAATTTTGGTTTCCTCGCGGTACATGCCTTTTTTTTTTTTTTTTTAAATTTAGTCTTATGCTGGCTCATTCACTTTTCTCCTTCACCCTCATCAAGAGGATCTTTAGTTCCTCTTTGCTTTCTGCCATTAGAGTGGTATCATCCACATATCTGAGGTTGATGTTTCTCCCGCATATCTTAATTCTAGCTTGTAACTCATCCAGCCTGACATTTCTCCTGATGTGCTCAGTGTATAGGTTAAACAAACAGGGTGACAGTGGACAGCCCTGTTGTACTCTTTTCTTGATCTTGAACCAATCAGTTGTTCCATAAAGGGTTCTAACTGTTGCTTCTTGACCCACATACAGGTTTCTCAGTAGACAGTTAAGATGGTCTGGTAGTCCCATCTCTCTAAGAGCATTCTACAATGTGTCATGATCTACACATTCAAAGGCTTTAGTGTAGTTGATGAAACAGAAATAGATGATTTTCTGAAATTCCTTTGCTTTCTCTATAATCCAGCAAATGTTGGCAATTTGATCTCTTTCCTCTTCTTTTTCTCAAACCAGCTTGGACGCCTGGAAGTTCTTGGTTCACATAATGCTGAAGCTTAGCATGCAAGATTTTTAAGCATGGCCTGACTAGCATGGGAGATGAGTGCAGTTGTCCAATGGTCGGCACATTCTTTGGTATTACTTTTCTTAGAAATTGGGATGAGAATTGACTTTTTCTAATCCTGTGGCCACTGCTGGGTCTTACAGATTTGCTGGCATAATGAGTGCAAAACCTTGATCTCATCCTCCTTTAGGGATTTGAATAGTTCTGCTTGAATTTCATCACATTCAATAGCTTTATTAATAGCAATGCTTCTTAAGGCCCACTTGACTTCACACTGCAGAATGTCTGGCTCTGGGTGTCATCATAGTAATACGGCTCATTAAGATCTTTTTTTGTACAGTTCTGTGTATTCTTTCAATTTCTTCTTGATCTCTTCTGCATCTGCTAGGTCTCTACCATTTTTATCCTTTATTGTGCCCATCTTTGGGTCAAAAACTCCCTTTATGTTTCCAATTTTCCTGAAGAGATCTCTAGTCTTTCCCTTTTTGTTGTATTCTTCTATTATTAAAAACTGTTCACTAAAGAAGGCCTTCTTGTCTCTTCTATCTATTCTTTGAAATTCTGCATTTAATTGGATGTACCTTTCCCTCTCTCCCTTGCTATTCACTTCTCTTCATTCCTCTGCTAGTTGTAAAACCTCCTCAGAAAACCACTTTGCCTTCTTGCTTTTCTTTTTCTTTGGGGTGGTTTTTTTGCCACCTCCTGTACAATATTATGGACCTCTGTCCATAGCTCTTCAGGAACACTGTTATCTAAATCTAGCCCTTTAAATCTATTCATTACCTCTACTGTGAATTCATATGAGATTTAGTTTAAGTCATATCTGGTGGCTTAGTGTTTTTCCTGGTTTTCTTTAGTTTAAGCCTAAATATTGTTATGAGAAGCTGATGATCTGAGCCACAGTCAGCTCCAGGTCTTGTTTTTACTGATTGTATACAACTTCTCCATCTCTGGCTACAAAGAATGTAATCGATTTGATTTTGGCGTTGACCACTTGGTGATGTCCATGTGTAAAGTAGTCTCTGGTGTTGTTGAAAAAGAATATTTGCTATGACTAGTGCATTCTCCTGGCAAAATTCAGTTAGCTTTTTCCCTGCTTCATTTTGTTCTCCAAGGCCAGACTTGCCTATTACTCCAGGCATATCCTGACTTCCTACATTTGCATTCCAATCCTCGATGGTGAATAGAACATCTTATTTTGGTGTTAGTTCTGGGGGGTCTTCTAGGTCATCAGTGAGTTGATCAACCTCACTTTCTTCAGCATAGGTAGATAATAGGAGCATAGACTTGGATTACTGTGATATTGAATGGTTTGCCCTAGAAACAAACCATGATCATTCTGTAATTTTTGAGGTTGCACCCAAGTACTGTATTTCAGACTCTTTTGTTGATTATTAGGGCTACTCCATTTCTGCTATGAGATTCATGCCCAGAGTACTAAACATAATGCTCATGTGAATTAAATTCACCCATTTCTGTAATATACCTATACATACATCATATGACTATATATATATATATGCATCATATAATACATGCATCACACCATACAACTACATACATCACACATATATAAATCATACAACTATACTACCAGATAAAATATTCTAAAGCTAACAAAAATTTCCATTTTCTCCACTCTGCTAGGATCTTCTTATATAATTTCTGTCTTACCTGAAGATTAAGGAAAGTAAGTGTGTGGATTTTGATGTCAGTAAAGGTTTTGGCCCAATCAGTAGAAGGCTATTTTCAACATATTTTAATTTAATTTATGAGATATTGTTATTGTTGCTGTTCCAGCCTGCAATGTAGGGAGGAAATTTATATGTAGCTAATTAATGAAAAGTGCAGTACTTGTCTTTTGCTGGCAAGTCCATGATAGCAGCTCTGCAACTCAAGCTTCAGTTCACCCTCTACAGTTCTTGGTCAGAACATCTGCAGGCAGTCACACTGCTGGATTTTCTAAAAAGTATTTTGCACTGAACAAACTAGTTGGCTTTAAAAAAAAAAAAAAATGGTTGAAACATTTTTTTGTTTTAAGGCCTAGCCATATTATTTTAGTCACTTAAATACTAAAAATGCAATGCAGTGTAGGCATTAAATGATAAGATAAAAGATTAAATGATAATAGTGATAAAATATTTAAAATAAATGATACTAATGATAAAAGATAAAACGTTTCCTCTATCAAAAAATTCATAGTTCTTAGAATCTAATATGAGGATTCCAAAAATTCAGGGCTTTGTGATTTTAGCTTTGTCATTTCTATGTGGCTTTGTCATTTCTATTTTTCAATTTAAAAGTAGAATTTTAAACTGTTTTTAAATTTTATTTTAAAATGAGAACATATAACGTGGTTAGAAACAGGAAGTATAAAGCAGAACCTTGAAGTCTCTGAAAATAGGCCAAAAAAGAAAATTCTCTAAATTCTATCTTGTGACATAGCATCTGTTGTCTGATTTTTCTGCTCTCTGAAAATAAATTTGACAGTGGAGACCCATGGAAAGATGCTTAACACATTCATTGAGAGTAAGCAGAGCAGTCAATTCAGCAAGAAGGGATAGTTGCTGTTTTAAGTGAGTTTTTGGTATGTATGGAGTTGCAAGTGGTCTAAATCTGAATGTGTACTTTGACAAATCCCTGGTGATAAATTCATTAAATAATCACTCTTGCTACAGTATTTACACAGCACTGGCACAGATCCTGAGAGGGTTTTATTGTGTCAATGTGTATGTGTCTGTGTGTGTGTGCAACTAAAAAGAGGAAGAGTTGGTTGGGAGCAATAAAGTGAAAAACACTTTTTTATGCTCAAACTTGTCTTCACAATCAGTTTCAGAATCAGGAACAAGGTTAAGCTCACAAAATAGAAGAAGAAATCTTAAAGCAGTGTGTTACAGAGTCCAAAACTTTATCAAAGTAACTCTATCAAATGATGTGTTTTATGATTTTCAGTGGACATGTGGACAAATAGTTTAAATGTTCTGGTTAACCTTGTTCTTTAGAACTAGACGGACTAGAAGATATTCACTGATATTTATTCTAATTTTTGGACCACTTACTAATATTTGTTCTCAGTATTTACAATGAAAATGGGAAGAAAGTAATCAGAGTAAATTAAATAAAGTAAGACATTTTAACTTACTGTGTGAGATTGTAGTAAGTGTGTTTGCATGCAGCATAAATGTGAATGTTTGCCTGAAGGGGAGTGGGGGTGTCAACTACATCCAACCCACTGAGCACAAGACTCTATATTCATCAAAAATCTCTTCTGAGAGATTACATCAGTGTGTCCAGTGGAGTAGAACAGCTGGTAACTTTTAGTTATTGAAAAGTAGTTGATGTTTTTAAGAAGATTGATAATAAAATGCAAAGTATCTTTGAGAGTTGACTCTGGAACACAGATTTATTCTGTCTCAGGCAGTGGCAAGAATGGTTAGAATTTTTTACCTAACTTGGGCCATTTTTTCTCGTGGAGGAAAAAAGTCACAATAAAGGGGGAAAGGATCGATAAACGGAATTAATTCAAACTTCACCTTAATAATCCTCAAGCTCAAAGCTTGCTCATATAACAGGGTTGTTTCTTTAAATGTTATACACTCTCCAGCAATACTTCAAAGGAAGATTATTTCTATCACACATACAAAATTTTTTGAGATGAAAGAAAAGTATAGTGTGAGTGGAAGAACATCATTAGTCACCTCTACTACCTGAAAACTCACTTTGAAAAACATTTCTCTGAGGCAGTAGAACAGGACAGCTCCTTTAACTTCCCTGTCACCTGAGCATCTATACCTCTTAGAAGAGGCTGCAAACAATGAAGTTCTCACCCCAGCAGATTTCCATTGCAGGCAGCATTTTCAAGATCTCTTTTCAGTTATATTCTTTTTAAAAAACGTTTTATTGAAGTGTAGTTGATTTGCAGTTATGTTCATTTCAGAGTTACAGCAAAGTGATTCAGTTATACACATATATACACTCTTTTTCAAATTCTTTTCTGTTATAGTTTATGCAAGTTATTAAGTACAGTTCCCTGTGCTTTACAGTAGGTTCTTGTTACTTTATATATAGTAGTGTGCATCTGTTAATCCAAAACTCCTACTTTATCCCTCACTCCCTTTGGTAACCATGTTTGCTTTCTATGTCCATCACTCTATTTGAAAGTAAAAGTGAAAGTCACTCAGTCATGTCCAACTCTTTGGGACCCCATGGACTATACAGTCCATGGAATTCTTCAGGCAGAATATTGGAGTGGGTGGCCTTTCCCTTCTTCAGGAGATCTTCCCAAGCCAATGATCGAACCCAGGTCTCCTGCATTGCAGGTGGATTCTTTACCAGCTGAGCCACAGGAGAAACTGAAGAATACTGGAGTGGGTAGCCTATCCCTTCTCCAGCAGATTTTCCCAACCCAATAATCAAACCAGGGTCACTGCATTGCAGGCAGATTCTTTACCAACTGAGTTATCAGTGAGTATACTTCTGTTTTATAAATAAATTCATTCATATCATTCATTAGATTACACATATAAGTGATACCATATGATATTTGTCTTTATCTTTCTGACATACTTAACCTGGTTTAAAAATCTCTAGGCCCATCTATGTTGCTGCAAATGACATTATTTCAGTTATAGTCTTGACAGAATGTTTCTAGCAATTGCACTGTAATTTGTATCTGTATAATTTACTCTATATTATACAATATTATGACATTACGAGTGAAATGGGAATTCTATTGTACTAAAACTTACAATAGAATCAGTTTTTGTTTAATTTTGCAGATTGTTCTAAAGTTGTTGGGATCAGAACCATTGCATCCTATCTAGTAGATGGATAAGGCCATCTTACACCTTCAGTTCAGTTCCGTTCAGTCTCTCAGTCGTATCCGACTCTTTGTGACTCCATGAATTGCAGCACGCCAGGCCTCCCTGTCCATCACCAACTCCTGGAGTTCACTCAGACTCACGTCCATCGAGTCAGTGATGTCATCCAGCCATCTCATCCTCGGTCGTCCCCTTCTCCTCTTGTCCCCAATCCCTCCCAGCATCAGAGTCTTTTCCAATGAGTCAACTCCTCGCATGAGGTGGCCAAAGTACTGGAGTTTCTTCGGCGCTCAGCTTTCTTCACAGTCCAACTCTCACATCCATATATGACCAATGGAAAAACCATAGCCTTGACTAGATGGACCTTTGTTGGCAAAGTAATGTCTTTGCTTTTGAATATGCTATCTAGGTTGGTCATAACTTTTCTTCCAAGGAGGAAGCATCTTTTAATTTCATGGCTGCAGTCGCTATCTGCAGTGATTTTGGAGCCCCCAAAAAATAAAGTCTGATACTGTTTCCACATCTATTTCCCATGAAGTGATGGGACCAGATGTCATGATCTTCGTTTTCTGAATGTTGAGCTTTAAGCCAACTTTTTCACTCTCCACTTTCACTTTCATCAAGAGGCTTTTTAATTCGTCTTCACTTTCTGCCATAAGGGTGGTGTCATCTGCATATCTGAGGTTATTGATATTTCTCCTGACAATCTTGAATCCAGCTTGTGCTTCTTCTAGCCCAGCGTTTCTCATGATGTACTCTGCATAGAAGTTAAATAAGTAGGGTGACAATATACAGCCTTGACGTACTCCTTTTCCTATTTGGAACCAGTCTGTTGTTCCATGTCCAGTTCTAACTGTTGCTTCCTGACCAGCATATAGGTTTCTCAAGAGGCAGGTCAGGTGGTCTGGTACTCCCATCTCTTTCAGAATTTTCCACAGTTTACTGTGATCCACACAGTCAAAGGCTTTGGCATAGTCAATAAAGCAGAAATAGATGTTTTTCTGGAACTCTCTTGGTTTTTCCATGATCCAGTAGATGTTGGCAATTTGATCTCTGGTTCCTCTGCCTTTTCTAAAACCAGCTTGAACATCTGGAAGTTCACAGTTCATGTATTGCTAAAACCTGGCTTGGAGAATTTTGAGCATTACTTTACAAGCGTGTGAGATGAGTGCAATTGTGCAGTAGTTTGAGCATTCTTTGGCATTGCCTTTAAATTGGCATTGGAATGAAAACTGACATTTTCCAGTCCTGTGGGCACTTCTCAGTTTTCCAAATTTGCTGGCATATTGAGTGCAGCACGTGATTATCTGGGTCATGAAGATCTTTTTTGTATAGTTCTGTGTATTCTTGCCACCTTTTCTTAATATCTTCTGCTTCTGTTAGGTCCATACCATTTCTGTCCTTTATCGAGCCCATCTTTGCATGAAATATTCCCTTGGTGTCTCTAATTTTCTCAAAGAGATCTCTAGTCTTTCCCATTCTGCTGTTTTCCTCTATTTCTTTGCACTGATTGCTGAGGAAGGCTTTCTTATCTCCCTTGCTATTCTTTGGAACTCTGCATTCAGATGCTGGTATCTTTCCTTTTCTCCTTTGCTTTTTGCTTCTCTTCTTTTCACAGCTATTTGTAAGGCCTCCTCAGACAGCCATTTTGCTTTTTTGCATTTCTTTTCCATGGTGATGGTCTTGATCCCTGTCTCCTGTACAATGTCATGAACCTTCGTCCATAGTTCATCAGGCATTCTGTCTATCAGGTCTAGTCCCTTAAATCTATTTCTCACTTCCACTGTATAATCATAAGGGATTTTATTTAGGTCATACCTGAATGGTCTAGTGGTTTTCCCTACTTTCTTCAATTTAAGTCTGAATTTGGCAATAAGGAGTACATGATCTGAGCCACAGTCAGCTCCTGGTGTTGTTTTTGTTGACTGTATAAAGCTTCTCCATCTTTGGCTGAAAACAATATATTCAATCTGATTTCAGTGTTGACAATCTGGTGATGTCCATGTGTAGAGTCTTCTTTTGTGTTTTTGGAAGAGGGTGTGTGCTATGACCAGTGCATTTTCTTGGCAAAACTCTATTAGTCTTTGTCCTGCTTCATTCTGTATTCCAAGGCCAAATTTGCCTGTTACTCCAGGTGTTTCTTGACTTCCTACTTTTGCATTCCAGTCCCCTAGAATGAAAAGGACATCTTTTTTGGGTGTTAGTTCTAAAAGGTCTTGTAGGTCTTCACAGAACCGTTCAACTTCAGCTTCTTCAGTGTTACTGGTTGGGGCATAGACTTGGATTACCGTGATATTGAAAGGTTTGCCTTGGAAAGGAACAGAGATTATTCTGTCATTTTGAGATTGCATCCAAGTACTGCATTTTGGTCTCTTTTGTTGACCATGATGGCTACTCCATTTCTTCTAAGGGGTTCCTGCCTGCAGTAGTAGATATAATGGTCATCTGAGTTAAATTCACCCATTCCAGTCCATTTTAGTTCACTGATTCCTAGAATGTTGACATTCACACTTACCATCTCCTATTTGACCACTTCCAATTTGCCTTGATTCATGGACCTAACATTCCAGGTTCTTACACAGTATTGGTGTTTACAGCATTGGACCTTACTTCTATCACCAGTCACATCCACAACTGGGTATTGTTTTTGCTTTGGCTCCATCCCTTCATTCTTTCTGGAGTCATTTCTCCACTGATCTCCACTAGCATATTGGTCACCTACTGACCCAAAGAGTTCCTCTTTCAGTATCCTATCATTTTGCCTTTTCATATTGTTCATGGGGTTCTCAAGGCAAGAATATTGAAGTGGTTTGCCATTCCCTTCTCCAGTGGACCACATTGTGTCAGACCTCTCCACAGTGCCCACCCATCTTGGGTGGCCCCACAGGGCATGGCTTAGTTTCACTGAGTTAGACAAGGCTGTGGTCCTAGTGTAAATAGGTTGACTAGTTTTCTGTGATTATGGTTTCAGTGTGTCTACCCTCTTGCAACACCTGCCATCTTACTTGGGTTTCTCTTACCTTGGGTGTGGGGTATCTCTTCCCTTGGGTGTGGGGTATCTCTTCATGGCTGCTCCAGCAAAGCACAGCCGCTGCTCCTTACCTTGGATGAGGGGTATCTCCTCACCGCCGCCCCTCCCAACCTTGAATGTGGAATAGCTCCTCTAGGCCCTCCCGTGCCGGTGTAGCCACTGCTTCTTGGACGTGGGGTTGCTCCTCCTGGGCACCCCCCCGGCCGAGTGGGGGTAGCTCTTCTTGGCTGTTCCTGGGCTGTCGCAGCCTGGCACTCTCGGCCACTGCCCCTGACCTCGAACACAGCGTAGCTCCTCTTGGTTGCCACCCCTGACCTCGGACGCGGGATAACTCCTTTCGGCTGCCGCCCCTGACCTCCATGTGGGGCAGTTTCTCCCTGCCGCTGCCCCTGACCATGGACGTGGGGTAGCTTCTCTCAGCCGCTGCTCCTCGGGCATGGGGTCCTCCCAACTTCTTCCCCTGACCTCGGACATGGGGTAGCTCCTCTTGCCCACGCTCTGCGCATCTTACACCTTACTCCCCCCAAATTAAAATTATTCTTTATGACCATGTTAATATAAAGACGTGTGCATGCTAAGGCACTGAAGTCTTGTCTGACTCCTTGTGACCCTATAAACTGTAGTTAACCAGGCTACTCTGTCCATGGGGTTCTCCAGGCAAGAGTATAAAGACAGATATAATCTAATCTGGGTTTATTGTTATTTATTTATATTTATGATATTAACTGTAAAGAAACTAAAATCAAAATATTTTCATGAGCCATTAAATGTATCATAGGACTCAGGCTGTACACCTGCTGTGTCTACTGGATAAACTGTCCCTGCAAATAAAATATGTCTTTATTCTATCAGATTAGGAATTTCAGATGTGATCCTTAGATCCAGTAAACCTCCATGCAGAATTTGATTCATTCATTTATCCATGTCACTGAGGACTCATTAATTGTCTAGAGGTACCTGCACCAGCCAGCCAGGAGGCAGGAAATTCCCTCCCCTTGTTCAGTGAGAACAGTTTGACTTTAATATATTTTATATTTAGGACTCCTTGATGATATTTAATTTGGAAAATGGAGAAACTGCTTTTAAAAAATTGAAAATCATTGTTAGAGAACTGTTAACATTTAGAGGTCTACTGCTGTATTTCAAAGTAACTTTTAATTAATTTGATTTTGTAAACATCTTGGAATTTTCTGAGCACTATGTGCTCATACTTCTTGACTACTGTCCACAGAAGCACATTACTCTTACCAGGAAGAGAAAAATGGAGACAATGATAACACCAGTTCACTGATTTAAACTCTTTATGCTTTGGCTTATTAACAAAACATTTTTGCCAGACCTTTTCAGCATTGCAAGTGTCTGAATCTTATTGTCTGTGAAAACTAAGGTAGTGTAACTACTCTTACTTTATTTTTCAACATCCAGTCTTAGTGAAACAATGCAAATCTATGTATCACAGCTGATTGTATTTGTCAGCTGTTTGGTGTTTTTGTCAGTTTTATTTTTTTAACTACCCTATTTTGGAAAGTGCACTGAAGCCTTGACTTAACTATGTTATTGGCTGGAAGTTCTGAAGAACAATCTAGTAGCAAGAAATTATTAGAAGAGATAAAAGATGCAAAATGGAAGATAGGGTGATAAATATGAAACCTTAAAGATTTTTAGCTTCTATTAATTTATATGTACTTGATATTTACAAGCTTGTGTGACACTGTGATTTATAATAAATATCTATTTGGTGTTTATCCCCAGTTTGGTACAGAGCTTCCTTAGAAGCTTCCTTGGAATTTCCTAAGCTATAAGGATATCTTGATGGTCATCACAAGTCCCTTTCCACCACACCTGAGTTTAAGTTAATGCAGCTACTTTGGAAAGCACCTAAGGGTGAGAGACTGGTTGCTAGGGGAATTGAACAAGAACAGAGGGCTGGAACTTTAACTCCAAACCCCTGGGGAAGGGGCTGGAGGTTGAATATCCCACCAATGGCAATGATTTGACCAGCCAGGCCTATGTAATAAGCCTCCATAAAGATTCAAAAGGAGGGAGCTCAGACAGCTTCTAGATTAGTGAGCCAGAACATTCATTATGTACCACACCCTGCCAGGACCCAAACTCCACCAAGAGAGAAGCTCCTTTGGGATCTTGCCTGAAGTATCTCTTTGATTTGTATCCTTAAATATCTTTGCAATAAGTTGATTATGTGGTGAGTAAACATGCTTCTGAAGTTCTGTGAGCTGCTCTAGAAAGTTAATTGAAGACAGGTTATAGGAACCCGTGATTTATAACTAGTTGATCAGAAACATAGGTAACAACTTGACTTTTGCTCCTGGCATCTGAAATGAAAGCAGTCTTGTGGGACTAATCCCTTAACCTGTGGTCTCTGATACTATACAGATAGTGTCAGAATTGAGTCAAGTTATAGAACACCTAGCTTATGTCAGAGCATTGCCACCCCCTCACACACACACTGGAACTGGATCTGGCATTGTTAGCTTGTATATGTTGGTGTAAATCAGGGGATTTAGAAGAGATCCAGGGATTCAGTATGTTGGAGGAAACACTGATGAAGAGAAAGATGACCTTGACTCGGTCACTAGTAGTTACTCCTGGATTAGTCACTTAGTCCACAAACTTCCACTTTCTTACTTGTAAAATCCATTGTTGCAAAGATAGAAATAAGATAGAGACTAGCAGTGCTGCAGACAGGATGATCTGAGATTATTCCTAATATTAAAACTTAGAAACACTAGATAAAAACAAATATCCTTATCCATACTTAGATGTGTGAACAAGAGGGTAAGAGCAGTCTCCAGAAATCAAAAGAAAGAGGGACCTTATGCCAAGGAAGCTGGCCTGTGAATTGACAGGTGGCTTCCCTGGGAGCTGGTCATTATTATCACCTAGAGGGTGTCCATGCCCACTCAGGAAAGGAGACAGGGCAACTGGCCTGCGTGGGACATGGAGTTAAAAACCTCATCCCTCCCTTCAAAAAAGTGGTGGGTGGGTGGGTGGGTGGTCTTTAAAATATTTCCTGAGAAATTTAATCACAGTTCTGTACTACACTCCAGTTGTAGGCTCAAATTTGTCTTATCTGCATGAAACAGGTTCCCCTAAGTTAAGAAATATTATTTGTTCCAGGCCAGTGTTAACCCCAGGGAACTAAGATCCCACATGCTGTGGAGCAACTAGGCCTGCCATCTGCAACTATTGAGCCTGAGTGCCAAAACTAGAGAGTTCATGCACCACTAAAAAAGATTCCACCTACCACAACTAAGAAAGACCCAAATAAATAGATAAATATTAACAACAACAACAACAACAACAAAAAAAAACACTCAGGAATGAAAATTTCAAAATTCACAACCCATTCTCTGGTTCCTACTGAGAATGGGTTTGTATACCTTGCAAACAAGGGCTTCCCTGATACCTCAGGCGGTAGAGTCTGCCTGAAATGCAGGAGACCTGGGTTCGATCCTGGGTCAGGAAGATCCCCTGAAGAAGGAAATGGCAACCCACTCCAGTACTTTCACCTGAAAATCCCATGCTTAGAGGATCCTGGCAGGCTACAGTTCATGTGGTCGCAAAGAGTCAGACATGACTGAGCAACTTCACTTTCTTCCCTTGCAAACAAAGAAAAGCATGCAGAAAATGAAGACTTTTGATCCAAGAAAACAGCTTCCAGAATGGAATTATGTTGAGTGGTGGCAGAAGTTAGTGTAGTGCATGACTTGATGTTTACATAGCCAAAATTATTATTCAGCTATCTTGGGGAAATAGAAAGAAGGAATGTGTGGCTAGAGGAAGCATTAGGAGATAACTGTAAGAAAGGTACATTTCTTAATTTCCATAGGAGGGAGTCAACAAAATATCCATATCTTTTAAAAATAATAATAAAGTCAATTATAACATACATTTGGCAATACAAAAGTAAATTACAAAATGAATGTCTCAATGAGTTATAAATAGTTTTTCTGTAGAGAAAGAATCAGAGTGAAATACTATAGCATGTACCCTTGGAATTCCACAGTAATAGCTGAGAAAAAGTGGGAAAGGCTAATTGTACAGAATTCAAAAGAACCATGACTCCTTAGATTTAGGAAAATCAACATTGAGTAAAAATCCAGACTGCAGAAGGTAGGGAGTGCAGAACACTATAGATAATAGGGAAGAGCAAAATACAGCAAAGACAGTACCACCAAATAAACTAATACCATATTTTTTTAATCAAAATAATACAATCCAGGGGAAAAAAAATGAAACACTATCATGTAAAGGAGAAAAATAGAAAAAAAAGCCCTGTCACTCTAGGATTATATACTCAGGTAACTTATTTTTCAAGAGAAAGGATATAAGTTCTGATGGATATAAGAATACAAGTTCTGATGGAATTTACTACAAATATTTCCAAACAACTAGAAAATTTACTTACTCAGGAAGAAAATTAGGTTTAAAATGCCGTGAGATACAAGAAGAAATGATGATTGAATAAATCAACAAATGTACACAGGAAGCTAAATAAACATAATGATAATAATAATTAACTCAAGGGCTTTTAACATTTAGGTGGACTGGAAAAGTGAGGAACCATAACTGGAAAGATGAAAGGGAATGATAAACATTTAGCAAGAGATAAGAGCATGCATAGTAAAAATTTAAGAATAAACTTGAAAAATGCAAGTAGAATGTATAACTTCCAAACCCATGCAAATATGGGTAGAGGGAGTTGGCAGAAGGATATATGAATAGGGAAAACTTAATTAATGTGATACAAAGCAGAAAAAAATGGCAAAGGAAAAAAGCATGGTTAATATTAAGTACATAAAAAGATAACAGAAATAAATAATAATCCACTATGTAACTAATCACAATTAATGTATATGAATTAAACTTGATGTTTAATGACGGAATTTGTTAAAATTGACTCAAAAGAGCAAAATTCAACTGTTTGGGATTTACAAAGGCATGTCTAAAGTCAAACAATGGTTGGAAGAAAATGGATAGAAAAATTAGATAACAGAAAAATAAATCACAAAAGAAAGCAAAATTTACTTTATGAGAAAAATAATTATCAAGGATGAAGAGAAAAGGGAAAAATTCACCTAAAAGTTAAATTAATTCTAAATATGTATGCACCATTGTCTTCAACAGTATAAACAGTACAATAATTTGAAAGCAAGATAGAGAAATCTACCTTAAAGAGATTAATACATCCCTCTCAGTACTTGTGAAATCAAGCAAACAAAAATTTGTAAACAAGATGCAAATAATGAAATAAATGACTTTATCTAATTCACCATTTTTAAAGGAGGATACTGGAGACATTCTACAAGCATTGTGATTCCTCCATCAAAAAGATACTAGAGTTGTTATGGTCCTGAGATGTAAATTTGTCTATCTAGGCACTGCCTATATATACCCTTGCTTTCTACAAATGTTATGGATATTTTATATGTAAATCAACACATGAAAAAGATTTATTGTTGGTCACTCAGTTGTGTTCTACTCTTTGTGACCCCATGGACTGCAGCATGCCAGGCTTCCCTGTACTTCACCATCTCCTGGAGCTTGCTCAGACTCATGTCCACTGAGTTAGTGATGCCATCCAACCATCTTGTCCTCTGTCATCCCTTTCTCCTCCTGCCTTCAATCTTTCCCAGAATCAGGGTCTTTTCAAATGAGTCAGCTTTAAGATTGTGAAGCCTCAATTCAAGATCAGACAAAAAAGATGTGGGGTACACAAGTGTTCAAATTTATAATGGCCTCAATACTATTTTATATACATAGATGTTTTATAATTTAAAATTGAGGTACTATAAATTGCTCATGAGTAGCTTTCACAATCTCTGATCTACTTCAAAAGGCAGAAATTCTATATTTCACACAAGCTTCTTCTGCCTCTAACATTTCTCTTGCATTTTTTCCATCCTGTTGTTTGTGTGTTTTCAGAATTCTCTATAGCTGCCCACTCCATTCCTATATTGTGACTCTTTCTTGAATATGTTCTAGTCAGGCCTTCTACCGTAGTCTTGTTCTTGTCAAGGATGACAATGATTTACGCATCGCTAGCAGCCTTCTCATGGCGTCTAGCACAGCGGCCCTTCCTGTCCTTCTCAAGCTGCCTATTCTGTTCACTAGACTCTCAAGACCCCTCTCTGCAGGCTTTCTGACTACCCAAACGGTCCCTATTTCTGAGTCTCTTTCATTGGTTTCGCTTCATCTTTCTGAATTCAATATCAGAATGCCCCAGAATTGTATCATTACCTCTCATCTCTATACTAAGTTCCTAGATTATCATATTCATTCTATGATTTTATTTAAAACAAAAATGAACAGAAGTGTATGCACATGTCTACCTCATGTATCCATGGGAGATCCCAAGGAAAAATGACTAACTCAAAGCAGTGGCTTAGTGCTCTGGCTTAAGATCCAGCTTCAGTGAAAGACAAAATGTAAAAAGCTGTGGAGGAGGACAGTTATGGGTAGGTTACCAGAAAAAGCACAGTTAACAAGAGTAAGATCTATTATATAGATTGAAGTGAATGTACAAAGTTGTGTCTGAGAATGAACTTTTGTCCTTCATGGTAGGAAAGCAGAAGAGGGACACCTCTATAAATTCATGTTCTGCTTTTAGTCTAATGGGGGAAAGTAGGGAGATTTTCTTGTGTCTGCTTCTACTCGGTTCCTTCAGCTCAAAATACTCCGATGTCAAAATGGCATAATTTGGGAGTGGCATGTTTTTCTACCTTTTATTTCCTCCCTTTGAAACTTTCCCAAGAAGTTTCACAGACCAGAAGTTGAGTCGGTAGATTGCTCCATATCTCATTGAACCTGTCTTTTAGTCCTGAAAATAGGTCAGTTCAGTGAAGCAGTTGTGTCTCCTTTCAGGAGGTGATGGTGAACAAGGTCTCCTATCAAAGTTAGGCCTATAAAGTGCTAGAAATCTGGTATTTAATAAGATAAACTTCTATGGAGACAAAAAGAAAAAAACTTAAAGACTGAAAAACACTACAAGCCAGTTTCTGAATCTGTAGAGCAGCCTGTCATGAGGAGTTAAGATGTTGGGCTGAAAGCATCTTTTGAAGTTTGGATACTTCTGGTGATGTCATTGGGTCTTCTTGAATTTTCTGAGGAGTCACAGCAGCAGAGACAATGATTGTGCATACATGAACTATTCTGATTTATCTGGAATTGATATCAAGTTGTTCAGTTTCTGCTTTCAAGACTTTGGGGAATGGACAGTTTTTATTCTTAGTAATTTCAAGTCAAAAGGGTGGGAGAAAACTGGACACATAAAGTTGAAAAGTTATAGCCAGATGTTGGAGGACCTAGAATTCCATATTCAGTTCAGTTTATAGGTAAATGAACAAGACTAGAATCTGGTATCCATAAAGACGCGCTAAAAAAGTGATTCAATCACTGCAGACAGACTTGCTCCCTCTGAGTCCCCAGGTGGACAGAACCATCCCCAGACAATGGCTAAGAGAGGCTAGAGCTGTGTTGTAGGGCTGCTTCAAGAGCTGCAGCCAGATCGAGGCCAGCATGCCTGTCTCCAGGGCTGGGGACAGCATGTCTCCTGGAGAGTCTCTGTGCAGGCAGGAGTGTTCCAAGCCTGCAGCTGAGAGAGGTTGGTGCCAAGTTACAGGGCCATTTGTGTATCTGCAATAGGAACAAGATAGGAGATCCTGCCTCTAGAGCCAAGCCAGGCATGGCTCCTTGTTGGTCGTTGGGTAGGTGAGTGAGACCTCCCCAGGATGTGAGGGGCAGGAACCAGGTCATGAACCACCTCAGAATCCACAGATTGGACAGCGAGTCTATTTCTGGGGCATAGGTTGATATGACCACTGAGATTTCTCTTGGCAAAAGGTGCTGGTGGCAGGACCAAGACCACATGGGTCTGTATCTCAGTCCACAGGAGGGAAGAACTGTCCTTGGGTCTGTAACTGGGACCACAGTTGGCAAACCTGCCACTTGGACATGGGCCTGCCTTCTTCAAATGGCCCTCCTCATTCTAGGGTGACACTAGGGTTTCACAATTGCTTTCCTATATATCAAAATTCCTACAAAGGAATTTTAAGGTATTTATTTTCTTGGCTGCCCTAGGTTTTAGCTGTGGCGTGTGGGATCTAGTTCCCTGACCAGAGATAGAACCCAGGCCCCCTGCACTGGAAGCATGGAACCTTAGCCACTGGAACACCATGGAAGTCCCCACAAAGGCATCTTTATGGGCAGCTGTCAAGTTGCTGTTGCTGGGCAAGGGATAGCTATTCCACTATCTCTGGAGTGCAGACATCACTCCATTCCACAGCTTTCAATACTATTTATACTGTGTGACTTCAAAATGTGTAGTTGGATGTGTCTTACATACCCAACTACATACTCATCATCTTTACTTGGGTATGCAACAGGCATCACAGGCTTAGTATTTCCAAGATCAAACTGCAAAATCCAAAACACCTGTCCAAAGGAAGCCCTGATATATTGTATTGGTTTTGCCACACATCAACATGAATCCACCATGGGTGTACACGTGTTCCCAATCCTGAACCCCACCTCCCAGCTCTCCCCCACACCATCCCTCTGGGTCATCCCAGTGCACAAGCCCCAAGCATCCTGCACCCTGAATCGAACCTAGACTGGGGAGTCATTCCTTATATGATATTATAAGTAAATAATAATAATAATAAAAGAAACCCTGATATGTCTCTCAGAGGCTCATCTTTGAAATAAACCTACTCCATCCATCTCATCCTCAAGGCCAAAACCTTGAGGTCAATCTTGTCTCCTCTCTTTCTCTCTTAACTATATCATCATCAACTTGTCAGTGTTATGTAAACAAACTTTACTTTTGACACATACTCTAAATCCAACCTCTTTTTCTTTCTCTCTTTGGAGAAGGGAATGACAATCCACTCCAGTATTCTTGCTTGGAGAATCCCATAGACAAAGAAGCCTGGAGGGCTACAGTTCATGGGATCGCAGAGAGTTAGATACAACTGAGCAACTAGCACACACTATGACATACTAGACGAAGCTTCTATATCTCTTCTTGTTGTTGCAATAGTCTCATTGAGAGTCTATCCATTTCCACTTCTCCCTCCCTACATATCACACAGTGATATGTATTCCCCTCACATATCACACAGTGTTCAACCTTCAGATATAAACCTGCTTGTGTTTCTACCATGATCAAAACCCTTTGGTAGATTCCAACCAAACACAGAAAATTTCCTTTGGTTTCACCACAGCCTACAAGACCTATGTAATCTGACACCTACTGTTTCTCTAACCACTTTCTCATCACTCTGCTTCTCACTTGCTCTGCTGCAGCTATAAATGGCCTCTTAGCTAAACTTTATCCATTTGCAACAGCACTTGCTGTTTTCTGTCTGGACTGCCCTTTCTCAACCTCTTCAGTCACTTCTTCAAAGAGGCCTTCCCCAACCACTCATTGAAGTGCAAACCCCTCCCCAATGACTCTCCAGATTATCCTGACTAGCTGAACTTAATAGCTCTTATCTTTACCTAATGATCATATAAATCATTTTCTTGTATTTTTTTCTTTTTAATATTCTGTCTCCAACCTCCCTTCTCCCACAAAATGTAGGAACTCCATAAGTGAGAGATCTTTATTTACTTACTGTTTTACCCCTAGTAACTAGAAAGAACCAGAAACAATCAGAGAGCAATAAGTATTTATTTAATGACTGCTGAATTAATAAATTTGGACTTTGCCTAACTTACCGGCAGACATTAAGATCTGGAAAAAAAAATCATCTGGTATTTTGTTTTCTTCAGATATACAGCAGGGATGGAATTGCTTGATCATATGGTAGTTGCATTCTTAATTTTATGAGGAAATTCCATACTGTTTTTTTTTTAGTGGCTGTACCCATTTAAATTCTCACCAACAGTGTAAAAGTGTTTCCTTTTCTCCACATTCTCAAAAAGATAAATGGATCCTGATATTCACGGCAGAATTATTTAAAATAGTCAAGATATGGAAGCAACCTAAGTGTTCACCAACAGATGAATAAAAATGTTGTGGGATATATGTAAAATGGAGTATTACTCAACCATATAAAAGAAAAAATCTATCATTTGCAACAGCATGGATGGACCTAGAGAGTGGCATGCTTAGTAAAATAAGTTAGAGGGCAAACACTCCATGTTATTACTTACATGCAGAATACAGAAAAATTAAACAAATGAATACATACAATAAAACAGACTCACAGATAAAAAGAAAAAACTAATAGTTACTAGTGGAGAAATGGAAGAGGGAGAGGCAAGTTGGGGGAGGGGGATAAGAAGTGCAAACTATTCTGTATAAAATAGATAAGCAACAAGGATATATTCTATAGCACAAGCAAATATAGCCATTCATTTGTAATAAATCTAAATTACATACAATCTATACAAATATTAAATCACTATATTATTATGTTACATTACATTATATACTTTACACAAATATGTCAACTATTCCTCAATTTTAATTAAAAAAAAAAAAAAGAAAATACCACTTGGAAATGAGTGTACAAATGTGAAGTTGTCTAGGGTATTTTTTTCCCTTTAACTAGACATATTTATATCCTTCTGGAATATTTAGAAGAAATAAAATTGTATTGAAAGGCACAGGCAGGCATTCCTGCTCTGATGGCTGAAATTTGTAATAAGTGTCATAGATCAGGTAATTAGAGTTATATGTCAGAGAAGAGGACTGTTTTAGATACAGCAGCTAAGGTGGTCCTTGAGATGAAACTGAGTGACAAGTAGAAGGATCCTATTCAGCTAACAGTTGGAGGACAGACATAACAATCAGCAGGAGGAGGAAACCCACTCATTCTTCCAGGAGGAGCTCAGTGTGTTGAAGGAACAAAGAGGAAGAGAGTGTGGCAGGCACAGCATGAGTAAATGGAACATTGTAGGAGATGAGAACACAAAGGTACACCTCACTAGGGGCTTCTCAGCCATGGTAAAGAATTCGAATGTTATTCTGAGTAAAAAAGGAAGTCATAAAAGTGTTTTATCAGGGGACAGTGTTAAGTCTGATATGAAAAACTACCATGACAGGAATAAGTACAGATTATTATGGGAACAACTTGAGAGGGAAGCCAAGGGAATCAAGAAAACTCCCTAGGTACTAATCACTGGATGAAGAATAGTTTAGAAAGAGTAAAGCAGAGAATAGGGACAGAGGGAGTCTGTAAAAGTAACCAAAGGTCAGATCATAAAGCCTAGGAAAAAAGCCACAGTAAAAAGCCAAGCAATTCTTTAGCCAGTAGTCATGTACAGATGTGAGAGTTGGACCATAAACAAGGCCAAGTGTCAAAGAATTGATGCTTTCAAACTTTGGTGTGAGAAAAGACTCTTGAGAGTCCCTTGGACAGCCAGAAGATCAAACCAGTCAATCCTAAAGGAAATCAACCCTGAACATTCATTGGAATGACTGATGCTGAAGCTGAGGCTCCAGTACTTGGCCACCTGATGTAAAGAAATGACTCATCAGGAAAAGGCCCTGATGCTGGAAAGATTGAGGGCAGGATAAGGGGATGAAAGAAGATGAGATGTTTGTATGACATCACCAACTTAAGGCACATGAATTTTTTTTTAAATTTTTTTCTTTATTATTATTATTTTACTTTACAATATTGTATTGGTTTTGCCACACATCAACATGAATCTGCCACAGATGTACACGTGTTCCGAATCCCCAACTCCCCTCCCACCTCCCCCCTGACACCATCTCTCCAGGTCATCCCAGTGCACCAGCCCCAAGCATCCTGCACCCTGCATCAAACCTAGACTGGCAACTCGTTTCTTATATGCTGTTATACATGTTTCAATGCCATTCTCCCAAATCATCCCACCCTCTCCCTCTCCCACAGAGTCCAAAAGACTGTTCTATACATCTGTGTCTCTTTTGCTGTCTCGCATACAGGGTTATCATTACCATCTTTCTAAATTCCATATATATGCGTTAGTATACTGTATTTCTGTTTTTCTTTCTGGCTTACTTCACTCTGTATAATCAGCTCCAGTTTCATCCACCTCATTAGAACTGATTCACATGTATTCTTTTCAATGGCTGAGTAACACTCCGTACTATATATGTACCACAGCTTTCTTATCCATTCTTCTGCTGATGGACATCTAGATTGCTTCCATGACCTGGCTATTATAAACAGTGCTGCGATGAACATTGGGGTACATGTGTCTCTTTCAATTATGGTTTCCTTGGTGTGTATGCCCAGCAGTGGGATTGCTGGGTCATAAGGCAGTTCTATTTCCAGTTTTTTTAAGGACTCTCCACACTGTTCTCCATAGTGGCTGTACTAGTTTGCATTCCCACCAACAGTGTAAGAGGGTTCCCTTTTCTCCACACCCCTCTCCAGCATTTATTGCTTGTAGACTTTTGAACCGCAGCCATTCTGACTGGCATGAAATGGTACCTCATTGAGGTTTTGACTTGAATTTCTCTAATAATGAGTGATACTGAGCATCTTTTCATGTGTTTGTTAGCCATCTGAATGTCTTCTTTGGAGAAATGTCTATTTAGTTCTTTGGCCCATGTTTTCATTGGGTCACTTATTTTTCTGGAATTGAGCTGTAGGAGTTGCTTGTATATTTTTGAAATTAGTTGTTTGTCAGTTGCTTCATTTGCTATAATTTTCTCCCATTCCGTAGGCTGTCTTTTCACCTTGCTTATAGTTTCCTTTGTTGTGCAGAAGCTTTTAAGTTTAATTAGATTCCATTTGTTTATTTTTTCTTTTATTTCCAGTATTCTGGGAGGTGGGTCATAGAGGATCATGCTGTGATTTATGTTGGAGAGTGTTTTGCCTATGTTCTCCTCTAGGAGTTTTATAGTTTCTGGTCTTACGTTTAGATCTTTAATCCATTTTGAGTTTATTTTTGTGTATTGTGTTAGAAAGTGTTCTAGTTTCATTCTTTTACAAGTGGTTGACCAGTTTTCCCAGTACCACTTGTTAAAGAGGTTTTTTCTCCATTGTATATTCTTGCCTCCTTTGTCAAAGATGAGGTGTCCATAGGTGTGTGGATTTATCTCTGAGCTTTCTATTTCGTTCCATTGATCTATATTTCTGTCTTTGTGCCAGTACCATACTCTCTTGATGACTGTGGCTTTGTAGTAGAGCCTGAAGTCAGGCAGGTTGATTTCTCCAGTTCCATTCTTCTTTCTCAAGATTGCTTTGGCTATTTGAGGTTTTTTGTATTTCCATACAAATTGTGAAATTATTTGTTCTAGCTCTGTGAAAAATACCACTGGTAGCTTGATAGGGATTGCATTGAATCTGTAGATTGCTTTGGGTAGTATACTCATTTTCGCTATATTGATTCTTCCAATCCATGAACATGGTATATTTCTCCATCTATTAGTGTCCTCTCTGCTTTCTTTCACCAGTGTTTTATAGTTTTCTGTATATAGGTCTTTAGTCTCTTTAGGTAGAAATATTCCTAAGTATTTTATTATTTTCATTGCAATGGTGAATGGAATTGTTTCCTTAATTTCTTTTTCTATTTTCTCATTATTAGTGTATAGGAATGCAAGGGATTTCTATGTGTTGATTTTATATCTTGCAACTTTAGTATATTCATTGATTAGCTCTAGTAATTTTCTGGTGGAGTCTTCAGGGTTTTCTATGTAGAGGATCATGTCATCTGCAAACAGTGAGAGTTTTACTTCTTCTTTTCCAATTTGGATTCCTTTTATTTCTTTCTCTGCTCTGATTGCTGTGGCCAAAACTTCCAGAACTATGTTGAGTAGTAGTGGTGAAAGAGGGCACCCTTGTCTTGTTCCTTACTTTAGGGGAAATGCTTTCAGTTTTTCACCATTGAGGATAATGTATCCTATGGGTTTGTCATATATAGCTTTTATTATGTTGAGGTATGTTCCTTCTATTCCTGCTTTCTGGAGAGTTTTTATCATAAGTGGACGTTAAATCTTTTTAAAGGCTTTCTCTGCATCTATTGAGATAATCATATGGCTTTTATTTTTAAATTTGTTTATGTGGTGTATTACATTGTTTGATTTGTGGATATTGAAGAATACTTGCATCTCTGGGATAAAGCCTAATTGGTCATGGTGTATGATCTTTTTAATGTGTGGTTGGATTCTGATTGCTAGAATTTTGTTGAGGATTTTTGCATCTATGTTCATCAGTGATATTGGCCTGTAGTTTTCTTTTTTTGTGGCATCTTTGTCAGGTTTTGGTGTTAGGGTGATGGCGGCCTCATAGAATGAGTTTGGAAGTTGACTTTCCTCTGCAATTTTCTGGAAGAGTTTGAGTATGATAGGTGTTAGCTCTTCCCTAAATTTTTGGTAGAATTCAGCTGTGAAGCCGTCTGGACCTGGGCTTTTGTTTGCTGGAAGATTTCTGATTACAGTTTCAATTTCTGTGCTTGTGATGGGTCTGTTAAGATTTTCTATTTCTTCCTGGTTCAGTTTTGGAAAGTTGTACTTTTTTAAGAATTTGTCCATTTCTTCCACATTGTCCATTTTATTGGCATATGATTGCTGGTAGTAGTCACTTATGATCCTTTGTATTCTTGTGTTGTCTATTGTGATCTCTCTATTTTCATTTCTAATTTTATGGATTTGATTTTTCTCCCTTTGTTTCTTGATGAGTCTGGCTAATTGTTTGTCAATTTTATTTTTCTTTCAAAGAACCAGCTTTTGGCTTTGTTGATTTTTGCTATGGTCTCCTTTGTTTCTTTTGCATTTATTTCTGCCCTAATTTTTAAGATTTATTTCCTTCTACTAACCCTGGGGTTCTCCATTTCTTCCTTTTCTAGTTGCTTTAGGTGTAGAGTTAGGTTATTTATTTGACTTTTTTCTTGTTTTTTTGAGGTATGCCTGTATTGCTATGAACTTTCCCCTTAGCACTGCTTTTACAGTGTGCCACAGGTTTTGGGTTGTTGTGTTTTCATTTTCATTCATTTCTATGCATATTTTGATTTCTTTTTTGATTTCTTCTGTGATTTGTTGGTTATTCAGAAGCGTGTTTTTCAGCCTCCATATGTTGGAATTTTTAATAGTTTTTCTTCTGTAACTGAGATCTAATCAATGCATTATGGTCAGAAAATATGCTTGGAATGATTTCAATTTGTTTGAATTTACCAAGGCTAGATATGGCCCAGGATGTGATCTATCCTGGAGAATGTTCTGTGTGCACTTGAGAAAAAGGTGAAATTCACTGTTTTGGGGTGAAATGTCCTATAGATATCAATTAGGTCTAACTGGTCTATTGTATCATTTAAAGTTTGTGTTTCTTTGTTAATTTTATGTTTAGTTGATCTATCCATAGGTGTGAGTGGGGTATTAAAGTCTCCCACTATTATTGTGTTATTGTTAATTTCCCCTTTCATACTTATTAGCATTTGTCTTACATATTGCAATGCTCCTATGTTGGGTGCATATATAATTGTTATATCTTCTTCTTGGATTGATACTTTGATCATTATGTAGTGTCCTTCTTTGTCTCTTTTCACAGCCTTTGTTTTAAAGTCTATTTTATCTGATATGAGTATTGCTACTCCTGCTTTCTTTTGGTCTCTATTTGCATGAAATATCTTTTTCCAGCCCTTCATTTTCAGTCTGTATGTGTCCCTTGTTTTGAGGTGGATCTCTTGTAGACAACATATATAAGGGTCTTGTTTTTGTATCCATTCAGCCAGTCTTTGTCTTTCGGTTGGGGCATTCAACCCATTTACGTTTAAGGTAATTATTGATAAGTATGATCCCATTTCCATTTATTGTTTGGGGTTCGAGTTTATAAACCCTTTTTGTGTTTCCTGTCTACCCCCTCCTCCCTCTTCTCTTCTCCATGTAATTCTATCAACCTCTCTGGGTGTCCTTCACTGTGGAGAAACTTTTCATCTTTGACCTAGATGTTTTATCAATGGTGCTGTATAGAAGAAGTCTTGAGACTAATGTAAAAATAAGACTGAAAACCAGAAGCAGAAGGCTTAAGTCCAAGTCATGAGAAGATCAGAGAACTCCTGGCTCCAGGAAACATTAATCGATAGGAGCTCATCAAACGCCTCCATACCTACACTGAAACCAAACACCACCCAAGGGCCAACAAGTTCCAGAGCAAGACATACTATGCAAATTCTCCAGCAACCCAGGAACACAGCCATGAGCTTCAATATACAGACTGCCCAAAGTTACCCCAAAATCATTGACATCTCATAACTCATTACTAGATACTTCATTGCACTCCAAAGAGAAGAAACCCAGCTCCACCCACCAGAACACTGACACAAGCTTCCCTAACCAAGAAACCTTGACAAGCCACTGATACAACCCCACCCACAGCAAGGGAACTCCACAATAAAGAGAACTCCACAAACTGCCAGAATACAGAAAGGCCACCCCAAACTCAGCAATATAAACAAGATGAAGAGACAAAGGAATACCCAACAGATAAAAGAGCAGGATAAATGCCCACCAAACCAAACAAAAGAGGAGTAGATAGGGAATCTACGTGATAAAGAATCCCAAATAATGATAGTGAAAATGATCCAAAATCTTGAAATAAAAATGGAATCACAGATAAATAGCCTGAAGACAAGGATTGAGAAGATGCAAGGAAGGTTTAACAAGGACCTAGAAGAAATAAAAAAGAATCAATATATAATGAATAATGCAATAAATGAGATAAAAAACACTCTGGAGGCAACAAATAGTAGAATAATGGAGGCAGAAGATAGGATTAGTGAAGCAGAAGAGAGAATGGTAGAAATAAATGAATCAGAGAGAAAAAAAGAAAAATGAATTAAAAGAAATGAGGACAATCTCAGAGACTTCCAGGACAATATTAAACACTCCAATATTCGAATCATGGGAGTCCCAGAAGAAGAAGACAAAAAGAAAGGCCATGAAAAAATACTTGAGGAGATAATAGTTGAAAACTTCCCTAAAATGGGGAAGGAAATAATCACCCAAGTCCAAGAAACCCAGAGAGTTCCAAACAGCATAAACCCAAGGTGAAACACCCCAAGACACATATTAATCAAATTAACAAAGATCAAACACAAAGAACAAATATTAAAAGCAGAAAGGGAAAAACAACAAATAACACACAAGTGTATTCCCATAAGGATAACAGCTGATCTTTCAATAGAAACTTTTCAGGCCAGAAGGGAATGACAAGACATACTTAAAGTGATGAAAGAAAATAACCTACAGCCCAGATTACTGTACCCAGTATGGATCTCATTCAAATATGAAGGAGAAATCAAAAGCTTTACAGACAAGCAAAAGCTGAGAGAATTCAGCACCACCAAACCAGCTCTCCAACAAATGCTAAAGACACATGAATTTGACCAAACTTTGAAAGACAGCGAAGGACAGGGAAGTCTGGCATGCAGCAGTCCATGGAGTTGCAAAGAGTTCAACATGACTGAGTGACTAATCCACAACAAAATCTTTAAGGAAGTGGAGTGCCATTGAAAGAAGATCCTTTTAGAAGACTTCTGATATAATTTGATCAAGAAATAATGCATTGAACCGAGGGGTTTTTTTTTTAAAAAAAAAAGAGGGAATGAAGAAATGTGGATAGATTAAAGTAGCAAACAGAAAAATAGTAGAATTTGATGACTGCTTGCTAAGTCATTTCAGTCGTGTCTGACTTTGTGCAACCCACCAGGCTCCCGCATCCCTGGGATTCTCTAGGGAAGAATATTGGAGTGGGTTGCCATTTCCTTCTCCAATGCATGAAAGTGAAAAGTCACAGTGAAGTTGCTCAGTCGTGTCCGACTCTTTGCAACCCCATGGACTGCAGTCAACCAGGCTCCTCTGTCCATGGGATTTTCGGATGCGGAAAATACTATAAACATCAAACCTGGACTGGTGATTCTTTTCACATATGATATTTTACATGTTTCAATGCCATTCTCCCAAATCAACCCACCCTCGCCCTCTCCCACAGAGTCCAAAAGACTGTTCTATACATCTGTGTCTCTTTTGCTGTCTCGTATACAGGGTTATTGTTACCTTCTTTCTAAATTCCATATATATGCATTAGTATACTGTATTTGTGTTTTTCTTTCTGGCTTACTTCACTCTGTATAATAGGCTCCAGTTTCATCCACCTCATTAGAACTGCAAATGTATTCTTTTTAATGGCTGAGTAATATTCCATTGTATATATGTACAACAGCTTTCTTATCCATTTGTCTGCTGATGGACATCTAGGTTGCTTCCATGTCCTGGCTATTATAAACAGTGCTGCGATGAACATTGAGGTACACATGTCTCTTTCAATTCTGGTTTTCAGTTCTGGTTTCCTTAGTGTGTATGCCCAGCAGTGGGATTGCTGGATCATATGGCAGTTCCATTTCCAGTTTTTTAAGGAATCTCCACACTGTTCTCCATAGTGGCTGTACTAGTTTGCATTCCCACTAACAGTGTAAGAGGGTTCCTAGGGTGCTCGGAGCTGGTGCACTGGGATGACCCAGAGGGACGGGATGGGGAGGGATGTGGGATGGGGGTTCAGGACGGGGAACACATGTATACTCATGGTGGATCCAAGTCAATGTATAGCAAAACCAATACAATATTGTAAAGTAAAATAAATTAATTAATTAAAAATAAATTTTAAAAAATACTATAAACAGAAAGGAGTTAAAGACCAAGACCAAATTTTCTGTTGAAGATGTTATGGCAGAGCCAAATTACTTGTATCTACTTTTCTTTAGCTTCCACTGAAATAAAGCTAAGAGAATCTTTTAAAAGTATGAAACTGTTAAAAACTAGGAAAGAATGTAAAAAACTTATATTTGAAAAGCAGATACAGCTGTGGGAATTGAAGAAAGTTAAGAAAGCTTACACCTACCTTTGTAGCAGGAAAAGCAAAGAAACCAGTCAGTTTCCAGCAAGAAATTCCCAGAAGGCCAACCTTTGGAGGTGAAAGTTCTGGGACTGGTTGAAACCTATTTCATAAGAAGTTAAGCCTTCAGATCATATGGCATTTGAACATTCTGAGAGAAAAGTCAACAAATGTGCAAATTACACTGAGAGGAAATTTTCTAAGTATGTAATTTTTGTTCAGTCCCTAAAAGTCATGTCCAACTCTTGGCAACCCCATGGACTGCAGTACACCAGTTACCTTTGTCCTTCATTATTTCCTGGAGTTTGCTCAAATTTATCTCCACTGAATCAGTGATGCTATCTAACCAACTCATCCTCTGCCACCCCCTTTTCCTTTTCCCTTCAATCTTTCCCAGTACCAGGATCTTTTCCAGTGAGCTGGCTCTTCTCATCAGGTGACTAAAGTATTGGACCTTCAGCTTCAGCATCAGTCCTTCCAATGAATATTCAGGGTTGATTTCCTTTAGGAGTAACTTGTTTAATCTACTTGCTGTTCAAGGGACCCTCATGAGTCCAGCACCAAAATTTCAAAGCATCAGTTCTTTGGTGTTCAGTCTTCTTTATGGTCCTGCTCTCACATCCATTCTCGACTACTGGAAAAATCATAGCTTTGACTATACATACCTTTGTGAGCAAAGTGATGCCTCTGATTTTTCATATACTGTCTTGGTTTGTCATAGCTTTCCTTCCAAGAAGCAAGAGTCTTAATTTCATGGCTGCATTTGCCATTGAGACTGATTTTGGAGGCTAAGAAAATAAAATGTGTCATTGTTTCTATTCTCTCTCATTCTAATTGGCATGAAGTGATGGGACCAGATTCCATGATTATAGTTTTTTGAATGTTGAGTTTCAAGCCCATTTTCACTCTCCTTTTTCACCCCCATCAAGAGAGTCTTTAGATTCTCTTTACTTTTTGCCATTAGAGTGGTATCATCTACATATCTGAGGTTGTTATTTCTCCTAGCAATCTTGATTCTAGCTTGTGATTCATCCAACCCCATATTTCACATTATGTACTTTGCTATAAGGTAAATATAAGTGGGGTGACAGTATACAGCCTTGTTGTACTCTTTTCCCAATTTTAAATCAGTCAGTTGGTCCATGTCTTCTACTAACTGTTGCTTCTTGATCCACATACAGCTTTCGCAGGAGACAGGTAAGGTAGTCTTGTATTCCCATCTCTGTAAGCATTTTCCAAAGTTTCTTGTGATCCACAGAGTCAAAAGCTTTAGTGAAGTCAATGAAGCAAAATTTCTGGAATTCCCTTGCTTTCTCTGTGATCCAACAAAAGTTGGCAATTTGATCTCTGTTCCTTTGCTTCATCAAAATCCATCTGTACATCTGGAAATTCTCAGTTCAAATATTGCTAATGCCTAGCTTGAAGCATTTTGAGCATAATCTTACTAGCATGTGAAATTAGCACAATTGTACAGTAGTTTGAACATTCTTTGGCATTGTCCTTAGTTGGGGTTGGGATGAAAACTGACCTTGTCTAGTCCTGTGGCCACTGCTGAGATTTCCAAATTTGCTGGCATATTGAGTGCAGCACTTTAACAGCATCATCTTTTAGGAGTTTAAATATCTCAGTTGGAATTCCATCACCTTTGCTATCTTTATTCTTGTTAATGCTTCCTAAGGCCCACTTGACTTCACACTCCAAAAGTCTGGCTCTGGGTGAGTGACCACACCATTGCAGTTATCTGGATCATTAAGACACTTTCTGTATAGATTTTCTGTGTTCTTGCCACCTCTTCTTAACCTCTTCTGCTTCTGTTAAGTCCCTAATGTGTCTGTCCTTTATCATGCCCATCCTCACATGAAATATCCCTTGATATCTCTCCAGCTTTCTTGAAAAGATCTCTAGTCTTCCCCATCCTACTTTTTTCCTCTACTTCTTTGCATTGTTTGTATAAGAAAGACTCATTTCTCCTTGCTGTTCTCTGCAACTCTGCATTCAGTTGGGTATGTCTTTTCTTTCTCCCTTGCCTTTCACTTCTCTTCTTTCCTCACCTATTTGTAAAGACGTCTCAGACAACAACTTTACCTTCTTGCATTTCTTTTTCTTTGCAATGGTTTTGGTCAAGGCCTCCTATACAATGTTATGGACCTTCATCCATAGATCTTCAGGCACTGTCTAGCATATTTAATCCCACGAATCTATTCATCACCTTCATTGTATACTCATAAGATATTTGGTGTAGGTCATACCTGAATGGCCTAGTGGTTTTCCCTACTTTCTTCAATTTAAGCCTAAATTTTGCAATAAAGAGCTCATGATGTGAGCCACAGTCAGGTCCAGGTCTGATATGTGCTGACTGTATAGAATTTCTCCATCTTAGGCTGCAAAGAACATAATCAATCTGATACTGATATTGATGGTCTGGTGATGTCCATGTATAGAGTCATTTCTTGGATTGTTGGAAAAAGGTGTTTGCTATGACCAGTGTGTTCACTTGGCGGAAAAAAAAAAAAAAAAAAAAACTTTCTTAGTACACAGAATAGCAAACAGAAATGCATAATAGCAAATTCCAAAGAAGCAGTCTTGGTTGGTTATAAGTGGCAGTCAAAATAAGCCATTCATTCATTTATTCATTTGTTTGACAAGGTGGCTCAGACAGTAAAGAATCTGCATGCAGTGTAGGAGGCCCGGGTTCAGTCTCTGTGTCACGAATCCCCTGGACTAGGGAAATGGCAAGCCACTCCAGAATTCTTTCCTGGAAATTTCCTTGCATAGAGAATCCTGCTGGGTTACAGTCCTTGGGATCGTAAAAAGTTGGACAAGACTGAGCAATTAACACTTACACTTTCTTTCACTTTGACAAATATGCAGTTTAAAGTAATGATTAAATTATTGATTCTGGAACTTCCTGAGTACATATCAAGTTAATAATTTTAAACGCATGGCCTATAACAAACACAAGTAAGTATTTGCTTCTCCTTTTGTGACTTCAACACATCCAATTACCAATCCCAGTCTCTGGGGTTACAGTTGAGAAAAAGACAGTGCCATGAATATTCTAGCCTTGAAAACTAATAAAATACATGAAGGAATCTCAGTGAGAGATGTTGAAAAGAAATGGATTATTCACTGTGAAAATTTTCACCTGATGTCTGTTTTCAGATTAAGTAAATGAGTAAGTGAATGAAAAGGTTTAAATTGACATTGCATTACTACTACCCTGTAGAATTTAATTTCCAGCAACATGTTTAAGGAAGAAGGGAACTAACATAACAGGTGTACTAGACATTTTATACCTGTTTTAATGTAAGTTTTAGAGGACATATAATGCAAGAATAGTATTCTTATTTTATAGACAAATAAGATGCAAGGAAATTCACACCCTTTCATGGAGTTTGGGAGTTTTTAATCAGTAGAGAGAAGGAATGAAACAAATCAGTCTTCAGAGTCCATGCCAGAGTCTCATAATTTCTAGATACTTTAATCTTTCCCACTGTATACATATTTTTCTACCATTAATCTAGAAAAGGGCTTTGTTTTCCCTTTTTATCCCTTTTAAAATTAGTTTTCTTACTTTAACAGCTACTCTTAAAAGATTTAAATGCTTGATTATATTTAGTTATCTCAGAGTTTTCAGCACAGCTTTTTATATCCCACCTTTGTGCTCCTCAGTGATCTCAAAAAAATGGTCTGTAATATATTAGTAAAAGTTCTGTGCCACAGCCTTTTGTAATACCTCCTGTGCTTACTCATTCTTTTCACTCTAACATGCAAATTTTAATTTCTACCCACATCTTGTCACTAATCATGTCTTTGACCTCAAAGGTCTCCCCAGAACTGTTCATTTATCTTCTTTATTAAGGGCTTCCTGACTGCTGACTTCCTGTGCAAACTTTCTTATAAAGTTGAATTAGAGTGTGTTCTTTGTTTTAATAATCTCAAATGAATTGTACTTACTCAGCTACTCATTTTGCCTTTATTCCCACAGATATATTCTGTCTGTCTCCCTGAGGTGGGGAGTGCAGCCATTAAGCAATTGCATCACAAACACAATAATGGAACCAGGTATAAACAAGGAGAGACCCCTTAGTGCATCATGAAGGGTGTTTCAGTTACCTGTGTTTGAGGAAAAATGCTGTTTTGGGGGTTTTGTTTGTTTGTTTTTTAACATCATGCACTTTAAAGTTGACATCACTTTAAAACTAAGGCCCTCAGTCTGCAGCAGCAGCTACCAGGGTTCAGCAAGGCCCAGCTTGTACACTGCAGATATTATTCAATTCCTTAAAAATCTATTCAAAATTTTACCAGATCAATCTCTGTAAGAGATTGGGAAACAAAAAACATTGATTATCACCAATGATTTTCTCCAATATCCTTTTAGTTTGGGACAATTTTGTTTTGATTTATAACTCTCTGCCCATAACTTTCTCTTCCATTGTAGCATGAGATGTGCCAATGGGTTCAAAGGAAACTAAACTTTGAGAAGTTGAATTCCAGAAATGCTCCAGGAAAATGTTCTTTTTGTCTGAGTCAATATGAGGGCTTAAGTCACCTATTTCAGTGCAGAGAATCCATTCATCTAAACAGAATACTCAGTTTAATAGAGCATATTATGCTCAAAGAAAAACTCATTCTCAGGAATATGCTGAACCAGGTATATAACTTACCAGAAATGAAGTTAAGTTCAGTATATTTTTTAAAAAAGCATCACGTGTGGCATGTATCTTGTGCTATGCGTTCTACTTCAATAGAGTGAAGAGTTTGCCTTCAATGTGGTGACTGAGGAAAGTCAAAGATATTGTCACACTGGGAAAAAAGCTGCATTGAACTCCCTGCTTTATTACATGATTTTTCCCCTAAAGTTAGTACCTGTAGCAATACTACAGACCATAACAGGCCAGGACAGAAAGCGATTGTTTTAATTGTTCTAATTGTATTTGCTTGTGAAGGAGAGCAAATTTGCCATCCCAAAATGTATCTTGTTGGCATGTGAATTATGTCAATTTTTAAAATGTATTTTATTGAAGTATAGTTGATTTACAATGTTGTATATTTCTGCTGTATGGCAAAGTGATTCTGTTATAGATAGATATTTATACATACACATTCTTCTTCATATTCTTTTCCATTATGGTTTATCACAGAATACTGAATATAGTTCTCTGTGCTAACGTGGATTATTTTAGACTAATTAGTATTAAGAAACAAAAGACTGAGGAAACCTTTCTTTTTACTATTCTGTTAGTGGCCTAAAGACATTGATAGAGGGCCTGCTCCCGGGAAAACACCACCACCAAGTGTGTCTTCAGGTGCAGTGCGGGGCAGCGAGGAGTGCCTGACAGCAGTGTCCATGCTGTGTCCCACTGTGATCTGCACGGCCCAGCAAACACTTTATATACATAAAATGTTTATTCATATAAAATCTACATGACCCAAACTTCAAAAGTTTGAGCTTGGATGCAGGAGATATGCCTTAAAATTACTGATTTGGTAATTTTCACAATATAATAACAATAATACTATATATAATATAATAATATCATATAATACATAATTTTAGCAATATTCTGCACATTGGATTGTATATTGTGTCTAAAATTAACCACACTAATTAGCAATCAAGCTTAAGAGCTATACGATCTATAAGATAAATATTTGCTTAGTCTCAATTTCACATATTTTGACACAAAAAAAAACAATTTTTTAAGGGAGATTGGAAACATTTTTATTAACTATGTGATTGATTCTTTTAGAGTCCCTGATGTAAAGTGGAAAATCCTAAATTTTATTTCATGCTAATAGCAAATTGTTATCAGGTAATACTCTTTCTAATAGGTCAAAACTTATCAACCAACTTTCTGAATTTGTTTCATTATTGGCTGAGAACTTACATTTGAGGTACATTTCTGAGAAAACAATATTTTACCTGAAGTGTTTCAAACATTAAGAAAACTAGGTATAAAAGAAAATATAGAAATGCCGGCTTTACCCAAATGTTATAAATTTTATAATAAAAAAATGTTTTGAAGAGACAAGGGTAGTATTACTTATAAAATCACTATATAACATATAGATAGAAAAAAACAAAGTTGAACTTTAAGACACCACAAAAGGAACATCGTGCAATAAAGTAGTTGTTTCCACTCTTGCATTCCTTCTTTGAGTCCCATCCCCATTCCACCCTAGTTATAAAAAATATATGTAGGGAGAAGGATAATTTAGGAATTTGGGATTAACAGATACAAACTACTACATATAAAATAGATAAGCAACAAGGACCTACTGTTTAGCACAGGGAACTATAATCACTATCTTGTAACAGCCTATATTGTTGAGAGTCTCTTGGACTGTAGGAGATCAAACCAGCCCATCCTAAAGGAAATCGACACTGAATATTCTTTGGAAGGACTGATGCTGAAGCTGAACCTCCAAAACTTTGGCCACCTGATAAGACAAGCTTAAAAGACACTGATGCTGGGAAAGGCAAAAGGAGAAGAGAGCGGCAGAGGATGAGATAGATAGATAACATCACCAACTCCATGGACATGAGTCTAAGTAAACTCTGGGAGGTAATGAAGGACAAGAGAGCCTGGCATACTGCAGTGCATGGGGCCACAAAGAGTCAGACACAACTTAGCAACTGAATGGCAATACCCTATAAGTGAAAAGAATCTAATAAAGAATATATATATACATAGAGAGATATAGATATATGCCTGAATCATTTTGCTGTATACCTGAAGCATTGTAAATTAGCTAAAGTTCACTGAAACTTTAAATGTGTATGTACACACAGACACAAGCAAATAGAAATATATATAATATGTATGTGTATGTGTGTGCTAACTCACTTCAGTCATGTATGACTCTGTGTGACCCTTTGGAATGTAGCCCACCAAGCTCCTCTGTTCATGGAATCTTCCAAGCATGAAAACTGGAGTGGGTTGCCATGCCCCCCTCCAGGGAATCATCCCAACCCTGAGATTGAACCTGAGTATCTTATGTCTCCTGCATTGGCAGGTGGGTTCTTTACCACTAAAGCCACCTGGGAAGCCCCTATATAAATGTATATATATACATATTACTTTCTTCCACATGTTTTCCTCCTGGCCATTTTAATTCTGTTATAACAAAATGGTAACAAAACATAAGCTAAAAGCTAATTTTGAAAAGCCAAAAAGTTATTTATCTCCTTAACTTCCAAGAAAAGGAAAGAGTATCTAAGGAAACATAAATCATGGAAATTGACGTCTATGTATCCAAAACCCATGTTGTGTGCTACTCATGCTTCTCCAGAGAATCAAAACCAATAGCAATTTATTATAAGGAACTAACTTATGAGATTATAAAGGCTGAACACTCTGCCATCTGCAAGCTGGGGACCCAGGAAACCTGTAGTGTGATTCCATCCAAGTCTGAAGGCCTGAGAATCAAAAGAGTTGATGGTGTAAATCCCTATTCCAGGGCAAGAAGAGATCAACATCGCAGCTCAACAGGAAGGAAGCAAACAGGGTCTCCTTCCACCACTAACTAGTTCTCTTCAGGTCCTCACAGACTGGGTGATGGCCACACCCATCAGGAAAGTAACCTACATCACTAAACCCACAGATTCAAATGGTCATCTCAACAGAAACACCCTCACAGACACACCCAGAAATCGTGTTTAAACTGGGCACCCCTTAGCCTAGACAAATTGACACAAAAAAATTAGCCATCATGCTAGGCAGTTACAAAAAAGAAACTATATCAATTTCTCCCTTATTATTTTGAAGTCAATATTTAGGAATTACTTATTCATATAAATATACTTTTCCTTTCTTGTGTCATGACTCTCCAATGTTAAGCAATAAATCATGTTTCTTTTTTAATAAAATAGAGAAGTTTATTGTTGTTGTTGCTCAGTTGCTAAGACATGTTTGATTCTTTGGGACCTCATGGACTATAATATATCAGGCTCCTCTGTCCTACACTATCTCAGAGTTTTATCGAATTCTTGTCCAAGGAGGTGGTGGTCCTATCTAATCATCTCATCCTCTGCTGCCCCCTTCTCCTCCTGCCCTCAATTTTTTCAGCATCAGGATCTTTGTCAGTGAGCCAGCTCTTTGCATCAGATGGCCACTGTACTGGAGTTTCAGCTTCAGTATCAGTCCTAACAATGAATATTCAGGGTTGATTTCCTTTAGGATTTACTGTTTTGACCTCCCTGCAGTTCAAGGAACTCTCAACAGTCTTCTTCAGCACCGCAATTTAAAAGCATCAGTTCTTCAGTGCTCAGTCTTCTTTATGGTCCAACTCTCACATTCTTACAGGACTAATGGAAAAAGCATACCTTTGATTATTCAGACTTTTGTAGGTGAAGTGATGTCTCTGCTTTTTAATGATATGCTGTCTAGGTTTGTCATAGCATTCCTTCCAAGGAGCAAGCATCTTTTAATTTCACAGCTTCAGTTTCCTCTGCAGTGATTTGGGAGCACAAGAAAATAAAATTCATCACTGCTTCCAGTTTTGTCCCTTCTATTTGCCGTGAAAGGATGAGACTTGAAGCTATGATCTTAATTTTTTGTATGTTGATTTTCAAGACAGCTTTTTCATCTCCTCTTTCACCCTCATCAAGAGGCTCTTTAGACTCTCTTAACTTTTTGCCATTAGACTGGTATCATCTATATATCTGAGGTTTTTTATATTTCTCCCAGCAATCTTGATTCCAGCTTGTAATTCATCCAGTCCAGCATTTCTTATGATATACTTTGTATATAAATTAAAGAAGCAAAGGGCTTCCCTGATGGTGCAGAGGTTAAAGCATCTGCCTACAATGTGGGAGACCTGGGTTCGATCCCTGGGTCAGGAAGATCCCCTGGAGAAGGAAATGGCAACCCACTCCATATATTCTTGCCTGGAGAATCCCATGGATGGAGGAGCTTGGTGGGCTACAGTCCACGGGTCGCAGAGTCAGACACGACTGAGCGACTTCACTTAAAGAAGCAAGGTGACAATATATAGCCTTGTCTTACTCCTTTCCCAATTTTGAACCAGTCAGTTGTTCCATGTCCAGTTCTAATTGTTGCTTCTTGACCTGCAAACAGGATTCTCAGGAGACATGTAAGGTGGTCTAGTACTCTCATCTCTTTAAGAATTTTCCATAGATTTTTGTGATCCATATAATCAAAGGCTTTAGCATAGTCTTTTCTGGAACTCCCTTGCATTCTCCATGATCCAATGAATGTTGGCAATTTAATCTCTGGTTCCTATATTTTTTCAAAATCCAGCTTGTATATTTGGAAGTTAGTTCACCTACTGCTACAGTATAGCTTGAAGGATTTTGAGCATTACTTTGCTGGCTTTTGAAATGAGCACAATTGAACAGTAATTTAAACATTCTTTGGCATTGCCCCCTTCCTTGGGATTGGAATGAAAACTGACCTTTTCCAATCCTGTGGCCACTGCTAAGTTTTCCAAACTGCTGACATATTGACTAGCACTTTACCAGTATCATCTTTTAGTATTTTAAAAAGCTGAGCTGGAATTCCATCACCTCCACTAGCTTTGTCCATAGTAATGAATCTTGAGGCCCAGTTGACTTCTAAATCTAGGATATCCTGTTCTAAGTGAGTGACCATGACATCATGGTTATCTGGGTCATTAAGACCTTTTTTTGTATCACTTATCTGTGTATTCTCACCACTTCTTTTTAATTTTTTTTTTTGCTTCTATTAGTTCCTTACCATTTCTGTCCTTTATTGTACCCATCTTTGCATGAAATATTCCCTGAATAGTTCCAATTTTCTTGAAGAGATATCTTGTTTTTCCACTTTTATTGATCCCTTTCATGGATCACAGCCTTTTTGTGGGGAAGGGGCTTGTATAACTCAGTGAAGCTATGAGCCATGCCATGTAGGGCCACTCAAGATGAACAAGTCATAGAGAAGAGTTCTGACAAAATGTGGCCCACTGGAGGAGGGAATGATAAACCACTCCAGTATTTTTTGCCCCAAGAGCCCCATGTACAGTATGAAAAGCAAAGTATATGATACAAGAGTATGAGGCCCCCAGGTTGGAAGATGTACAACATGCCACTGGGGATGAATGGAGGGCAGTTACTAGTAGCTTCAGAAAGAAGTGGCTGTGTCAAAGTGGAAACAATGCTCAGTTGTGGAAAATAAAGATGTGGTGAAAGAAAAGTTTGATTTGTAAAGAAGAATATTTCATAGGAACCTCAATGTTAGGTCCATGAATCAAGGTGAATTGAATGTAGTCAAGCAGAAGATGGCAACATTGAATATCAACATCCTAGGAATCAATGAACTAAAATGAACAGGATTGGCCAAATTTAATTCACATGGCCTTTATATTTACTATATATGGGCAAGAATCCCTTAGAAGAAATGGAGTAGCCCTCATAGTCAATGAAAGAGTCCAAATTGCAGTATTTGGGTGCAGTCTCAAAAACAACAGAATGATTTCAGCTCGTTTCCATGTCAAATCATTAAACATCACAGTAATTCAAGTCTATGACCCAACCACTGATGCCAAAGAAGCTGAAGTTGACTGGTTCTATGAAGACCTACAACATATTCTAGAACTAACACCAAAAAAAAAGATGTCATTTTCATCATAGGGGACTGGAATGCAAAAGTAGGAAGTCAAAAGATACCTAGAATAACAAACAAATTTGGACTTGGAGTACAGAATGCAGCAGGACAAAGGCTAAGTGAGCTTTGTCAAGAGAACATGAAGGTCATAGCAAACATCCATTTCCAACAGCCCCAAAGATGACTCTACACATGGATATCACCAGATGGTCAATACCAAAGTCAGATTATTATGTTGTTTGCAGCCTAAGATGGAGAAGCTCTGTACAATCAACAAAAACAAGACCTGGAGCTGACTGTGGCTCAGATCATGAGCTCCTTATTGCAAAATTCAATTAAAAGGCTTAAATTGAAAAACGTAGGGAAAACCCCTAAGCCATTCAGGTATGACCTAAGTCAAATCCCTTATGATTATACAGTGGAAGTGACAAATAGATTCAAGGGATTAGATCTGGTAGGCCCAGTGCCTTAAGAATGATGAACAGAGGTTTGTAGCATACAGAAGGCAGGAACAAAAACCACTGCAAAGGAAATGAAATGAGAGAAGGCAAAGTGGTTGTCTGAGGAGACCTTACAAATAGATGAGGAAAGAAGAGAAGCAGAAGAAAAGGGAGAAATGGAAAAATATACTTAACTGAATGCAGAGTTCCAGAGAATAGCAAGGAGAGATAAGGAGGCCTTCTTAAATGAATAAAGTATAGCAATAAGGTATTTCAATTAGTATTTAAATTAGTTCTCCACTCACACCAGAAAGGCCCTACTGTATAGCACAGGGAACTCTATTCAATATTTTGTAATAACCAGTAATGGAAGATAATCTGAAAAATAGATATATAGGTATATATAATTTTGCTGTACACCTGAAACTAACACTACTGTTAATCAGCTATATGCCAATAAAAAATAACAGATATATTAATGAGCCCACCAAGGTCGACAGAGAACCATCTACAAGAGTCCAGCCAAAGTCACCAACTCTCAGAATAGTAAACTAATAAAATGTGTAATAAAATGTGGTTGTTTTAAGCCATGTGGTTGCTTTGCATATACTTATATGTATGTGTGTATATATATATAATACATATAGGAAGTTACATAATTACAAAGATTAAAACACATATAATAAGGGATTCAGGAAAAAAAGCTAGATACATGTAAGCCAAGCAAGGAAGTAGGAGAAAGCTTGAACTTGTCAATTTCTTCACCTTTTATGGTACTGTCTACAGTGGAAACATGTAATTAAATATAAATAAATAAATTTTAAAAAGATATATTTTTCTTTAATCTTAATCTAAGATTTTTAATTTTCTTGCCTAAGGGTTACCAAATAATTCTTTATATTGTAGTCAAATAATTCCTGTGTCACTTCATAGGTAGAGGTGTTTTTAGGAGGATTATTTGACAAATCCTCAGAAACATAATACTCTAACTATATAAAATAAGGTTAGCAGAGAGCAGCAGTTCTGGAGGAACAAATCAGACAGATAAATAGTATATCCTGTAAGCTTCCATTAATCACCCATCCACTTGCTTCAGAGCCCAGGAAACAATCCAGTTGTAATAGTAGCTATGGAAACAACTTTACAAATAGAATTAGCAAACTTGTCTCCTTAGTCAAAAGACAGACATGCAATCAAGTCAACCAGAATGAAAAGCAATGATTTATCAATCCAAGAAGGATGGCTCACCCAGAATGGAAGTGACTTTTAAGCACAATTTTTAAGCAGTAACAGCTGTACGTTTTACCAGAAAAAATAAATCTGGGTGACCCAGAACTCCAACACGAAATTTCAACATGGTTTAACTAATAATAGGTCAGGGAGACATTAAGCAATTAAATGTAAATAAATAGAATCAACTTTTTATTATCTTTATTATAAAAAAAACAAATAGAGCAATGAATTTTTTTTTTTTTTTTTTTTTTTTTCCTGGAGAACAACAGAAACCTAAAGCCCAGTGCTAAAACTACCCTACAGAGAAAGGCCAAATGAGTGCATTCATTGCACTGCCACATTGAGCAACTGTGCACCTAAACTCAAAGTCAGTGAGCAGTTGATCCACACATGAAGTCAAACTCTTAACTCTTCATGTTCTGATTCATGATCCCATCTTGAATCATATGACTGCTGGAAGACAGACAGGGTTAATTAGCCTTGCAGGAGTTGGGGGAAGGGGCAGGAGACTCCAGTAAGAATAGAACATGTCTCCATTGGTGACCATTCAACAGCTTCTGAGCTATTTCACACAGGGTCAGTTTAGCCAAAGAAAGCAGGAAAGCTAACTAAAACTTAAGTCTAACATAGATAAAAAAACAACTTTGGATTTGATCCCACAAATCTCCAGTATTAATCTGAAGAAGAAAAACCAACAGCAAGAAAAAAAGAAGAAAATACATAGAAGTCAAAGAGAGAGAGGGGGACCACCTAAGAGCATTACCTTTGAGGATTCTTTGGGTTCCTGAATGTATCCATTGGACTGATGTTTCTCAACAAAATTCCCACTCTTTGGGGGCCCAAGAGGAAGATGCTCAATTCCCAGTGTAGAGGAGGTAAAATTTCTCTTCCACCTTGTTGCAGTTTCCAGCTGGGACAGATTAACAAGAGGAAAGGATACCAATTTATATTAAATAAATTTTACACATACATGGGAATCCCTAAAGGAAAATGAAGTCCCACAGAATTGCTCAAGCCTCAGTGTTCATGTTCATTCATGAGGCCCCTAACAAAGAGATGCAATAATGAAAAAGTAACTAAAATATATGAATGACTTAAAGAAGATAAAAATTACCATGGCAAGGTCTGTTGGCTGGGCCTCAACTCTCTGACTCTGGAGTTAAGAATGTTTCCTTTCTCCTCATACAAGGACTGCATCTGTCACCTGGGAATTTCATATGCTTCTTTCAGGAAGTAAACAGGATGTCAGAGTTCCTTTCTCGCAACTGCTGTTTTTCAAGCACATTTGCCTCAAGATAATCAACGTACAGAAGCAGCAAATGTGTGATACATCCAAGACTCCCTTGTTAGCATAAGTTTCCTTTCCATTGAAGGTGGCAGTAGTGGTAAAGAACCCAACTGCTAACGCAGAAGACATAAGAGACACAGGTTTGATCCCTGGATCAGGAAGATCCCCTGGAGGAGGGCAGGGCAACCCACTTCAGTATTCTTGCCTGGAGAATTCCATGGACAGAGAAGCCTGGTGAGCTACAGTCCACAAAGAATTGAACACAACTAAAGCAATGGCATTGTTGACTATGAGGGCTACTCCATTTCTTCTAAGGGATTCCTGCCCACAGTGCCAAAGCCTTTGACTGTGTGGATCACAATAAACTGTGGAAAATTCTGAAAGAGATGGGACTACCAGACCACCTGACCTGCCTCTTGAGAAACCTGCATGCATGTCAGGAAGCAACAGTTAGAACTGGACATGGAACAACTGACTGGTTCCAAATAGGAAAAGGAGTATATCAAGGCTATATATTGTCACTCTGCTTATTTAAATTATATGCAGAGTACATCATGAGAAATGCTGGGCTGGATGAAGCACAAGCTGGAATCAAGATTGCTGGGAGAATTATCAATAACCTCAGATATGCAGATGACACCACCCTTATGGCAGAAAGTGAAGAAGAACTAAAAAGCCTCTTGATGAAAGTGAAAGAAGAGAGTGAAAAAGTTGGCTTAAAGCTCAACATTCAGAAAAGTAAGATCATGGCATTTGGTCCCATCACTTCATGGGAAATAGATGGGGAAACAGTGGAAACAGTTGACAGACTTTATTTTTTGAGGCTCCAAAATCACTGCAGATGGTGATTGCAGCCATGAAATTAAAAGATGCTTACTCCTAGAAAGGAAAGTTGACCAATCTAGACAGCATATTAAAAAGCAGAGACATTATTTTGCCAACAAAGTTCCATCTAGTCAAGGCTATGGTTTTTCCAGTGGTCATGTATGGATGTGAGAGTTGGACTGTAAAGAAATCTGAACACTAAAGAATTGATGCTTTTGAACTGTAGTGTTGGTGAAGACTCTTGAGAGTCCCTTGGACTGCAAGGAGATCCAACCAGTCCATCCTAAAGGAGATCAGTCCTGGGTGTTCATTGGAAGGACTGATGCTGAACCTGAAACTCCAATACTTTGGCCATCTGATGCAAAGGGCTGACTCACTTGAAAAGACCCTGGTGCTGGGAGGGATTGGGGGCAGGAGGAGAAGGGGATGACAGAGGATGAGATAGTTGGATGGCATCTCCAACTCGATGGACATGGGTTTGGGTAAACTCCGGGAGTTGATGATGGACAGGGAGGCCTGGCATGCTCGGTTCATGGGGTTGCAAAGAGTCAGACACGACTGAGCGACTGAACTGAACTGAACTGAACTGAAAGTGATGGCATGCACACACACACACATACAAGCTTAAAGATACTTACTAACTCCTGCAAAACTTCAGGAATTCATATCTTTCTTCTGGTTTCCTACGCATGGTCTAGTATGTGATAATCATATATAGTAGACCCTTGAAGGAATATATCCCAAGACCTTCAGTAAAACTCAGGTTTATGAATATTGCAAGAATTCATTTCATTTAGAAACATCTTTTTTTTTCCTTGCAAACAGCCATAAATTACAAGAATTGTAATAACCTTAGCCCTTCTCTTTCTTCTCCCAAGTAGTGATATTAATTGATTCCCCTATATTCTCTCAAAGTTAAACTGTCATTTTATTCTTGAAAATTGAAATATGTGATGAAATAACAACAAAGATATTAAGAAATATTCTTTAGCTTCTTATAGCAGACAGTACTTACAAATTAACATGCAGGAAATGCAAGAATGACAAGTTATAACATGAAGCAAATGCATCATATTTGCCAGAAGCAAAAATGACTAAGTGACTCTAGCAGGAACAAAGAGACTGAACTGTCAAGTTGACATGATAATGAGATTTTGTGTCAAAACCATAAAAACACAAATTATAAATGAAGGAAATATGGAAACTGAGACTAATATTACAAAGTCTCTTTCTACATTCTTTTGTCTTATTGTCCATTGCCCTTTGGCATTTGAAATGTAAAATTAAATATTGTCTTTGATAATATGATTTTAGTGAAAAAGAATGGCCTTAACAGACAATAAGACCAAGTTTCAGATAATTACCCTAAGATTGACAGATCCACTATATTAAAATCACGTACTCTGCTTATTTGAAAAGTCAATAATCCAGTATAAAAATATGACTTATGCAGTGATTTAGGCATGAAGTGGTGAGGTGTTTAACTTGATGGATATAATAGAAGGTAACAGCACAGGCTGCTAAAAATGCCATAGGTGATTTGCTGATTCTTTTTGTATGAATAAATGTATGAATAAATACATTCACATGAATAAATGTATGAATAAATACATTCTTTTTGTATGGTAAAATGTGATTGGACACACATTAACATTTTTCCTGGATAAAATTATCTATAGCTGTGGCCCATGATGTTGGAATTTGAGATTTTAACCCTCCTTCTAACTGCGTACTTAAATGCACTTCAAAAGGTTCCTCTTGATAGCTCCTGGCCTTGCCTCTGTGTAAACATTTGCCTAATTTGCTAGCAATTGTTTGCCACCTTTTTATTCAGATACATTTTTGACAGGATCCTCAATATACATAAGAAGATGCTTAGGTTTCCCTGACCTCATCTGTCTTCATACTTTAAGTAAAGTGACTTAACACTGGAAATAGCTTCATGAAAGCACATGCCCAAGAATATGTAACTCATTTCAACTCTTTCCCAACAACCCTCTGTGATATACAATATTTTTAAAGTATTATCTGATTTGTAGATTTTCTTCTGGTGCTCTAAATTTGATTCCTAAATTAAGCAAGATGGCAAACAGGACTTCAGATCTCATGTCTTGCTCTCTTGTAGGGCTGTTATCCTTTGAAACAAACCAAAGAAACTGAGGCCTTCTTGCTTCGAGTTTAGGTCCTGTGTGAACACAAGATATCATTCAAAAGAAATGCAATTGCAGTTCTGAAAGCACCGGTGAGCTCTTTTACAAAGGTTTCTTTGGAATGGTCTATGGATTGCAAGCAGAGGTGGATATAAAATTGGAATCAGGGCAAAGAACATAAAAAAGGATTCCTAAAGATCCTTCTTTATTTCCATCCCTTGAGTCCTCATTCATTAAAAGAGCTGCACATCTTTGTCCATTCACAAAATTCAAAGCTTACTCCATCTCCTAATTAGATCTTATTTCTTTTCCAAACTTTTCCTTTGTAAGGTATTCCACCTCTCATGTGCTCCCTTAAATAACAATATCAGCCAATCCAAATAGCATAGTAAAGACAAGCTGTGAAGATTTTTAAAGGAAGTGGGTAGGAGAAGGAACTAAGAATATTTTATAATGAACACAGTAATGAATTTCAAACACACATTCTTATTATTTCTCAATGTCATAGTGTCAAAATAAAATTTTTCCTGTCACATTGCATTTTACTTTGACATTATGCCACTGGAAAATAATAGTGGACGTGTGTCTGAAATTCATGACCGTATTCATTATAAAATGTGTGTCAAGTATAAGTGTTCATTGCTAGGTCTCTTAAATGATCACAAAAGACATGGAGTTCTTTTGGGTCTCAGAATCAGCAATTGCGCCTCTTCTAATGATTTAGCCTGTGACTGTCTTATGGTGAGTGCAAGTCATGTGATTTATTGTATCACGAACTAGAGAACCTAGAACCACAGTGGGGTTACTCCTCTGGCCAAAGATATGTATCTTATCTTGTTGCTCTCATTTTTGTTTGTCCCATTTTCTTTTATATTTTTAAACATTTTAATTGTAACTAAAATACACATAACAAAAAATGTGCTATGTCAACCAATTGTAAGTGTACAGTTCAGTAGTGATCAGAATATTCTCATTGTTGTGCAACCGGTATCCAGAACTCTATTCATTTTGCAGAATTGAAACTCTGTGCACATTAGTTACCTTCTCAGGTTCACCTTTACCATCTGAGTCACTAGAGAAGTTCCAATAAAGTATAGAATGCTTAACAAATTTTGTGACTCGTTACTAATCATAGCCTCATTGTTGCAAAGGAGCTTATGTAATTCAGGGAAACTATAAGTCATGCCATGCAGGGCCAACCAAGAGGGACTGGTTATAGCTGAGTTCTGACAAAACATAGTCAACTGGAGGAGGAAATGGCAAACCACTCAGTATTCTTGGCATGAGAACCCCATGAACAGTATGATAAGACAAAAAGATATGACAACAGAATATTAGCCCCCCCAGGTCAGAAGGTGTCCAATATGCTACTGGGGAAGAGCAGAGGACAATTATTAATATTTCCAAAAAAGATGAAACAGCTGAGCCAAAGCGGAAATGACACTCTGTTGTGGATGGGTCTGATGGTAAAAGTCTGATGCTGTAAAACTAATATTGTAAAGGAATCTGGAATGTTAGGTCCATGAATCAAGGTAAATTGGAAGAGGTCAAGCAGGAGCCAAGGGTGAACATTGACATCATAAGAATCAGTGAACTAAAATGGACAGGAATAGGCAAATTTAAATCAGATGACCATTATATCTACTACTGTAGGCAAAAATTCCTTAGAAGAAAGGGAGTAGCTCTCATAGTCAACAAAAGACTCAGAAATGTAATCTCAAAAATGACAGAAAGATCTTATCATTTCCATGTCAAACCATTCAATATCGAAGTAAGCTAAGTCTATGCCCCAAGCCCTTGATGCCAAAGAAGCTGAAGTTGAATGGTTCTGTGAAGATCTAAAAGACTTTCTAGAACTAACATCAAAAAAGAAAAGATGTCCTTTTCATCATAGGGAATTGGAATGCAAATGTAGAAAGTCAAGAGATACCTGGAGTAACAGGCAAGATGCCATTGGAGTACAAAATGAAGCAGGGCAAAGGCTAACAGAGTTTTGTTAAGAGAACAAACTGGTGATAGCAAATGCCCTCTTCCAACAACATAAGAGATGACTCTACACAAGGACATCACTAGATGTCCAATACTGAAATCAGATCAATTATATTCTTTGCAGGCAAAGATGAAAAAGCTCTATACAGTCAGCAAAAATAAGATCTGGAGCAGACTGTGGCTGAGATCATCAGCTTGTTATTGCAAAATTCAGGTGTAAGTTGAAGAAAATAGGGAAACCACTAGGCCATTCAGGTATGACCTAAATCAAATCAAACCCTTTATGATTATACAGTGGAGGTGATGAATAGATTCATGGGGGTAGGTTTGGTACACAGGGTGCCTGAAGAACTGTAGACAGAGATTTTTAACATTATACAGCAGGTGATGACCATAACCATTCCAAAGAAAAAGAAATGCAAGGAACCAAAGTGGTTATATGAGGATGCCTTACAAATAGCTGAGAAAAGAAGAGAAAAGTGAAAGTTGTTCAGTTGTGTCTGACTCTTTGGGAACCCATGGACCCATCCCATAACCTGGGATACTACTCTGTCCACGGAATGCTCCAAGCAAGAATACTGGAGTGTATTGCCACTTCCTCCTCCAGGCGATTTTCTGAACCCAGGGATCAAACCGGGGTCTTCTTAATTGCAGGCAGATTCTTCACCATCTGAGCCACCATGGAAGCCCAAGAAAAGAAGAGAAGTAAAAGGCAAAGGATAAAGGAAAAGATATACCCAACTGAATGCAGAGTTCCAGAGAATAGCAAAGAGAGATAAGAAAGCCTTTTTAAGTGAACAGTGCAAAGAAATAGAGGAAAATGATACAATGGGAAAGACTAGAGATCTCTTCAAGAAAACTGGAGGTATCAAGGGAACATTTCTTGCAAGGATGGACATGATAAAGGACAGAAATGGTAAGGACCTGACAGAAGCAGAAGAGAATAAAAAGAGGCGTCAAGAGTACACTGAAGAACTATGCAGCTGGAATCAAGACTGCTGGAAGAAATATGAAACCACCCTAATGGCATAAAACTCAGAGGAACTAAACCTCTTGATGAAGGTGAAAGAGGAGAGTGAAAAAGCTGGCTAAAAAGTCAACATTCAGAAAACTAAGATCATGGCATCTGGTCCCATCACTTTATGGGAAATAGATGGGGAAAGAATGGAAACCATGACAGCCTTTATTTTCTTGGGCTCAAAAATCACTGCAGATATGACTGCATCCACAAAATTAAAAGATGCTCGATCCTTGGAAATTGAAAGCTATGACAAACCTAAACAGCATATTATTTAAAAGCAGAAACATCACTTTGCCAACAAAGATCCATATAGTCAAAGCTATGGTTTTTCTAGTAGTCATGTATGGATGAAAGAGGATGATAAGAGAGAACAATGAAGGGTGAATGCCAAAGAATCAATGCTTTCTAATTGTGGTGGGGGAGAAGGCTCTTGAGAGTCCCTTGGACTTCAAGGAGATCAAACCAGTCCATCCTAAAGGAAATCAATCCTGAATATTCATTGGAACAACTGATGCTGAAGTTGAAACTCCAATACTTTGGCCACCTGATGCTAACAGTCAACACTTTGAAAAAGACACTGACTCTGGGAAAGATTGAGGGCAGGAGGAGAAGGGAGCAACAGAGAATGAATGGGTTAGATAGCATTGCTGAATCAATGGACTTGAATTTGAGTAAACTCCAGGAGAAGATGAAAGACAGAAAAGCCCGGTTCCCTGCAATCCATGCAGTTGAGGATAATCAGGCACGACTGAGTGACTGAACGAAAACAATGACTCAGATAATCACGATGGTGTGGTCACTCACCTAGAATTTGACTTCCTGGAGTCTGAAGTCAAGTGGGACTTAGGAAGTATTACTACAGACAATGCCAGTGGATGTGATGGAATTCCAGCTGGGTTATTTCAAATCCTAAAAGATAATACTGCTAAAGTGCTGCACTCAATATGTCAGCAAATTTGAAAACCTCAGCAGTGGCACAGAACTAGAAAATGTCAGTTTTCATTCCAATCCCAAAGAAGAGCAATGCCAAAGAATGTTCAAAAACTACCATACAGTAGAGCTCATTTCTCATGCTAGTAAGATTATGCTCAAAATTATTCAAGCTAGACTTCAGCAGTATGTGAACCAAAAACTTCCAAATGTACAAGCTGGCTTTAGACAAGGCAGAGGAACTAACAATCAAACTGCCAACATTCAGTGGACCATAGAGAAAGCAAGGGAATTCCAGAAAATCATTTACTTTTGCTTCACTGACTACACTGAAGACTTTGTGTGGATCACAACAAACTGTGGGAAATTCTTAAAGCGATGGAAATACCAGATCACCTTATCTGTCTCCTGAGAAACCTGTATGTAGTGAGAAACCTGTGTGTAGGGCAAGAAGCAATCATTATAACCTTATATGGAACAACTGACTGGTTTAAAATTTGGAAAGGAATAAGACAAGCCTGTCTATTGCCACTCTGCTTATTTAACTTCTATGTAGAGTACATCATGCAAAATGCTGGGCTGGATAAATCACAAGCTGGAATCAAGATTGCTGGGAGAGAAGCTTCCCTGCTGGCTCAGCAGTAAAAATCCCACCTGCCAGTGCAGGAGACATAGGTTCATTTCCCGATCCAGGAAGAGCCCACATGCCCTGGAGTAACTCAGCCTGTGTGCTGCAACTACTGAGCCTGTACTCCAGAACACGGGAGCCACAACTCCTGAAGCTCATGTGCCCAGAGCCTGTGCTCCACAGCATCTTATTGAAGCCACCACAATAGGAACCCTGTACACCACAAGCAGAGAAAAGTTCCTGCCACAACAAAGGCCCAGAACAGCCAAGAATAAACAAATTAAATTAATTTTTTAAAATTGCTGAGAGAAATACCAGCAACCTCAGATATGCAGATGATAGCTCTATAATGCCTCTTGATGAGGGTGAAAAAGCTTTCTTGAAAATCAACATTCAAAGACCTAGGATCATGGTATCCAGTTCCAGCACTTCATGGCAAATAGATGGGGGAAAAGTGGAAGTAGTGACAGACTTTATTTTCTTGGGCTCCAAAATCACTGCAGATGGTGACTGCAGTCATGAAACTAAAAGCAAAAAAAAAAAGATACTTGCTCCTGGGAAGGAAAGTTATGACAAACCTAGACAGTATATTAAAAAGTAAAGGCATCACTTTGCCAGCAAAAGTCTGTACATTTAAAGCTATGGTTCTTCCAGTATTTATGTATGAATGTGAGAGTTGGACCATAAAGAAAGCTGAGTGCCAAAGAATGGATGCTTTTGAACTGTGGTGTAGAAGACTCTTTAGAGTCCCTTGGATTGCAAGGAAATCCAACCAGTCATCCTAAAGAAAATCAACCATGAATATTCTCTGGAAGAACTGATGCTGAAGCTGGAGCTCCAATATTTTGGCCACCTGATGCAAAGAGCCACACACTCATTTGAAGAGACCCTGATGCTGGGAAAGATTGAAGGCAAAAGGAGAAGGTGGCAGAAGATGAGATGGTTAGATAGTATCACTAACTTAATGGATATGCATCTGAGCAAATTCCAAGAGAAAGTGAAGGACAGGGAAGGCTGGCATGCTGCAAGTCCACAGGATCACAAAGAGTAGGACATGACAGCAACTGAACAATGTTTTCCCCTTCTCCACATCCCCTGGTAACCAACATTCTACTTTTTACCTCTATGAATTTGACTGCATATAAGTATCTCATGTAAGTGGAACCATATTTGTCTTTTTCTGACTAGCTTATTTTATTCAGCATAATGTTCTCAAGGTTTATTTGTGTTGCAAAATATATCATAATCTCCTTCCTTTTTAAGGCTGAACATATTCCTTTATATGTATAGATCATATATTGCTCATCTATTCATATATCAAAAGATACATGAGTTGTTTCCTCATTGTGGCTGTTTTGAATAATGCTACTATGAACATGAGTATACAAATATGTCTTCAAGACCCTGCTTTTAATTACTTTGTGTATATACATAGAAGTGGAATTGCTGGATCATATGGTAATTTTATTTTTAATTTTCTGAGAAGCTGGCATATGATTTTCCACAATGGCTTTACTATTTTACATTCACACCAACAATGTGTAAGTGTTCTAATTTCTCCACCTCCTTGCCAAAACTTATTTCCTGTGCGTGTGTGTGTGTGTGTGTCTGTGTGTCTGTGTGTTTTGATAGTAACTAACTTAATGGCCTTCCCAGGTGGCTCACTGAGTAGAGAATCTGCCTGCAGTACAGAAGATGCAGGTTTGATCCCTGGGTCAGGAAGATTCCCTGGAGGAGGGCATAGCAACCCACTCCAGTATTCTTGCCTGGAGAATCCCATGGACAGAGGAGCCTGGTGGGCTACAATCCATAGAGTCTCAAAATGTGGGACACAATGAAGCAACTGAGCACAACCTAATTAATGGGGTGAAGTGGAGTCTCCATTGTGATTTTGACTTACATTTTTCCAATGGTTAATGATGTTGAGCATCTTTACATGTACTTATCAGTTGCATGTATATCCTCTTTGGAGAAATGTCTATTCAAGTCTTTTGCCCATTTAAAAAAATCAGTTGTTTTGGATATCAATAAATGGTAGATTGTTGTTATGTATTCTGTATATTAACGCTTTTTATAATACATGACTTGCAAATACTTGCAAATACTGTCTTCCATTCAGTGGGCTGCCTTTTCACTGTATTGATTGCGTGCCCAGAAGTTTTCATGTCATCCAGTTTATCTATTTTTCCCTTTGTTGTCTGTGCTTTCCACGCCATATCCAAGAAGTCAACTTCTTGGATACGGCAACTCCTGCAGCTCAATTCCAGAAAAATAAACGACCCAATCAAAAAATGGGCCAAAGAACTAAATAGACATTTCTCCAAAGAAGACATACGGATGGCTAACAAACACATGAAAAGATGCTCAACATCACTCATTATCAGAGAAATGCAAACCAAAACCACAATGAGGTACCACTTCACACCAGTCAGAATGGCTGCGATCCAAATATCTGCAAGCAATAAATGCTGGAGAGGGTGTGGAGAGAAGGGAACCCTCCTACACTGTTGGTGGGAATGCAAACTAGTACAGCCACTATGGAGAACAGTGTGGAGATTCCTTAAAAAATTGCAAATAGAACTGCCTTATGACCCAGCAATCCCACTGCTGGGCATACACACTGAGGAAACCAGAACTGAAAGAGACACATGTACCCCAATGTTCATCGCAGCACTGTTTATAATAGCCAGGACATGGAAACAACCTAGATGTCCATCAGCAGTTGAATGGATAAGAAAGCTTTGGTACATATACACAATGGAGTATTACTCAGCCATTAAAAAGAATACATTTAAATCAGTTCTGATGAGATGGATGAAACTGGAGCCGATTATACAGAGTGAAGTAAGCCAGAAAGAAAAACACCAATACAGTATACTAACACATATATATGGAATTGAGAAAGATGGCAATGATGACCCTGTATGCAGGACAGCAAAAAAAGACACAGATGTGTATAGCGGACTTTTGGACTCAGAGGGAGAGGGAGAGGGTGAGATGATTTGGGAGAATGGCATTGAAACATGTATAATATCATGTAAGAATTGAATTGCCAGTCTATGTCCGATGCAGGATATGGCACGCTTGGGGCTGGTACACGGGGATGACCCAGAGAGATGTTGTTGGGAGGGGGGTGGGAGGGGGGTTCATGTTGGGGAACGCATGTACACCCGTGGTGGATTCATGTCAATGTATGGCAAAACCAATACAGAATTGTAAAGTAAAATAAAAAATAAATTAATTAATTAATTTAAAAAAATCAATGTCATGAAATATTCCTTGTATGTTTTCTTCTAAAATTTTTTTACATTTAATTTTAATCATATCTAAAACTATATTTTTTGTATTTGTGTTTATATTTAAATTATATAAATTACCTTAAATTAATTTTGAGCAAGAGATATATGAATAGATATAAGATAATGCTTTTAAATTATTTAACCCTTTTAATTCCTTAAACCCTCTGCAAACTAATTGGCAGTTGTGCGATATATTTTAAACAGTCTTGTAATTGATTGTATATTATGCATTTGAATCTTTATGCACATCTGTAAGTTTTCAAAATCATAGACAGTCAGCCTCCTCTCCACAGCATGTTATATATATAAGTATCTCTTTTTTGTCTCTCTTTTTTTTTTATTATTTTAGTTCTTTTTTCCCTTCTTCTCTGCTCCTTTTTTATATTCTCAGCTTTCTTCTTTCCAATTCCCTTTTCTTCACAATTTTCCTCTTCTTCTTTATTTTTAACCTTCTCTTCATCTTATCCCTATTTATTTTTAAAAGACTCCTGCTTTTAAGTGTGTTCCTCTTATTATACTCTATATCTGATATGAATAATGTCTTACATTGAGCAAAGAAATATTCTTACCTTTATAAATCTGTTCTCAATTTTCCCACCACAATTCATTTTTTCCCAATATTGTCTATGTAAATTAGACAATTAAATTGTCTAATTAAGTTGAATTTATATTATTGTAGCTCAAATAAAACAATCGACTGCATCCCTTTACATTTCTCTGTTCACAGAGTTTTCACATTATTGTTCAGTTGTTGTGCCCAACTTTTTGTGATCCCATGGACCGTAGCACACAAGGACTCTCTGTCCTCTTCTATATCCCAGAGTTTGTTCAAATTCATGTCCATCGAGTCCATGATACTATCTAACTATCTCTTTCTCCTTTTGCCTTCAATTTTTTCCAGCATCAGAATCTTTCCCAGTGAGTTGGCTCTTCACATCAATTGGTCAAGTATTGGAGCTTCAGCATCAGTCCTTCCAAGGAATATTCAGGGTTGATTTCCTTTAGGAATGACTGGTTTGAGCTCTTTACAGTTCAAGGGACTCTCAAGATTCCTCCACCACCACAATTGGAAAGCATCGATTATTCAGCACTTAGCCTTCCTTATGGTCCAGCTCTAACTTGACAGCTGGAAAAACCATACTTTTGATTATATGGACCTTTGTCAGCAAAGGGACCACTCTCCTTTTTCATTTGCCATCTAAGTTTGTCATAATTTTCCTTCCAAGGAGCATGAGTCTTTTAATTTAATGACTACAGTTGCCATCTGTAGTGATTTTGGAGCCCAAGAAAAGATAATCTGTCACTGTTCTCAATTTTCTCACTTTTACTTGTCATGAAGTGATGGGACATGATGTCATGATCTTTGTTTTTTGAATGTTGATTTTCAAGACATCTTTTTCACTCTCCTTTTTCACCCTCATCAAGAGACTAATTCCTCTTCACTTTCTGCCATTTGAAAGATACAATCTGCATATCTGAGGCTGTTGATATTTCTCCCTGCAATCTTGATTCCAGCTTGTGATTCATCCAGCCCAGCATTTCTCATGATGTACTCTGCACATAAGTTAAATAGGCAGGGTGACAATATACAGCCTTTCCATACTCCTTTCCCAATTATGAACCAGTCAGTAGTTCCATGCCTGGTTGTAACTGTTGCTTCTTGACCCACATACAGAGTTCTCAGGTGACAGGTAAGGTGGTCTGGTATTCTGATCTCTGTAAGAATTTTCCACAGTTTGTTGGGATCCACACTAAGGCTTTAGCATAGTCAATGAAGCACAAGTAGGCATTTTACTAGAATTACCTTGGTTTCTCTGTGATCCATTGGGTATTGTAAATATGATCTCTGGTTCCTCTGCCTCTGGAAAACCCAGCTTGCACATCTGGAAGTTCCCAGTTCATGTACTGCTGAAGCCTAGCTTGAAGGATTTTGAGCATAACCTTCCTATCATGTGAAATGAACACAATTGTATGGTACTTTGAACATTCATTGGCATTGCCCTTCTTTGTGATTGGAATGAACACTGACCTTTTCCAGTCCTATGGTCACTGCTAAGTTTTCCAAATTTACTGATATATTGAGAACAGCACTTTGCCAGCATCACCTTTCAGGATTTTAAATAGCACAGCTAGAATTTGATCACTTCCACTAGCTTTGTTTGCAGTAATGCTTCCTAAGACCCACTTGATTTCACACTCCAGGATGTCCTGTTTTAGGTGAGTTATCACACCATCATGGTTATCCATGTCATTAAAAGCTTTTTTGTATAGTTCTTCTGTGTATTCTTGCCATCTGTTCTTAATCTCTTTGGTTCTGTTAGGTCCTTACCTTTTCTATTCTTTATCATGCACATCCTTGCATGAAATATTCCCTCCAATTTTCTTGAAGAGATCTCTCGTCTTTCCATTCTATTTTTTTCCCTCTGTTCACTTAAGAAGGCCTTCTTATCTCTCCTTGCTCTTCTCTGGAACTCTGCATTCTGTTGGGTATATCTTTCCCTTTCCCCCTTGACTTTCACTTCTCTACTTTCTTCAGCTATCTGTAAGACCTCCTCAGACAACCACTTTGCCTTCTTGAATTTCCTTTTCTTCGGAATGGTTTTGGTCACTGCTTCCTGTGCAATGTTATGAACTTCTGTCCATAGTTCTTCAAGCCCTCTGTCTACCATATCTAATCCCTTGAATCTATTCATCACTTCCACTGCATAATCATAAGGGGTTTGACTTAGGTCATACCTGAATTGCTGGCTGATTTTTCCCTAAAATCTTCCATTTAAGCCTGAGTTTTGTAATCGGGAGCATATGATCTGAGCCACAGTCGGCTCCAGATGTTCCTTTGCTGACTGTACAGAGTTTGTTTATCTAGGCTGCAAACAACATAATAATCTGATTTCAGTATTGACCATCTGGTGATGTACATGTGTAGAGTTATCTTTTGGGTTGTTGGAAATGGCCGTTTGCTATGACCAGCATGTTCTCTTGACAAAATTCTGCTAATCTTTGCCCTGCTTCATTTTGTACAAGGCCAAACTTGTCTGTTATTCTGGCTATCTCTTGACTTTCTACTTTTGCATTTCAATGCCTTATGATGAAAAGGACTTGTGTGTGTGTGTGTGTGTGTTAGTTCTAGATGTTGTAAATCTTCATAGAACCAGTCAACTTCAGCTTCTTCAGCATCAATGGTTGGTGCATAGACTTGGGTTACTATGATGTTGGATGATTTGACATGGAAACGAACCAAGATCATTCTGTAATTTTTGAGACTGCACCCAAGTACTGCATTTCAGACTCTTCTGTTGACTGTGAGGACTACTCTATTTCTTTTAAGGGATTCTTACCCACAGTAGTAGATATAGTGGTCATGTGAATTAAGTTTGCCCATTCCCATCCATTTTAGTTCACTGATTCCTAAGATGGTGGCATTCAATCTTGCCATCTCCTGCTTGACCACACCCAATCTACCTGGATTCATAGACTGAACATTTCAGGGTCCTATGCAATATTGCTCTTTACAGTAGACTTAACTTTTACTACCAGACAGATCCAAAAGCAAGTGTCATTTCTTCTCTGACTCAGCTGTTTCATTCTTTCTGGAGCGATTAATAATTGCCCTCTGGTCTACCACATTAACACAATGGACACCTTCCAACGTTGGGGGCTCATCTTCCAGTGTTATATCCTTTTGCCTTTTCATACTGTTCATGGGGTTCTCGCAGTCAGGATACTGGAGAGGATTGTCATTTCCTCCTCCAGTGGACCACGTCTTATCAGAACTCTTCACTATGAGCCATCTGTCTGGGATGGTGCTGCATGACATGGCTCATAGCTTCATTGAGTTACACAAACCCCTTCAGCACAACAAGGCTGTGATCCATAAAGGGAGTTTTGATATTAGAACCTGCCAAAATACAGAATGTTTCCATCAAATTCCCAGAGTCTTTAGACTCCTCTGGAGTTCATCAATCCCTCCTTTTACCTCTGCCTTCAGTAACCACTAATATGCTTTATTTCACAAAGATTAGTTGGCACTTTGTAAATGGGACTGTTCTGGAAACAGTCTTTCTTTTTTTATATTAGTTTATTTATTTTAATTGGAGGCTAATTACCTTACAATATTGTAGTGTTTTTTGCCAAACGTTGACATTAAACAGTCTTGTAACTGACTTCTTTCACTCAGCATAATTATTCACTAGGCTTATTGACTATATCAGTGCTTTCTTCCTTTTTTATTGCCGAGTACTATTCTGAGGCATGAATATACCATGTTTTATTTATCCATTCACCTGTTAATGGAGGTTCAGTTTGAGTTTGAGTCTGTTATGAATAAAACTGCTATAAACATTAGTGTATATCTTGCAGGGGAGAGACATGTGATTTCATTTCCTTGGGGTAAGTACTTTTAAGTAGAATAGCTAGGTCATATTTACCTTTATGTAAAATTACCAAATGGTTTTCCTTTTTACATTTCCTTCAGAAATGTACAAAAGTTCCTGTTGCTTCACATCCTTGTCCATGCTTGATATTGTCAGTATTTTTCACTGTAGTCCTTCTAATACGTATCTAGTGGCCTGTCTTTGTGCTTTAATGTTCATTTCACTGATGATTAATGATTTGGTAGCATCTTTTCAAATATTTATTGGAAACTAATTTATCTTTTCTTTGGTAAGTGGTTGATAAAATCTTTGGCCCATCTTTATTGTTTGTTTATTTTTGAATTATAAGAGTCTAAGAATTCTGTACATACTTTATCCAGTATGCACTTTGAATTTTCTCTTTCTTTATAAAGCCTTTCTAAGAACAAAACTTTTTTGCAAGAGTGTGTGGGTGCTAAGTCACTTCAGTCTTGTCTGACTTTTTCAACCCTATGGACTGTAGCCCACAGGGCTCCTCTATCCATGAGGATTCTCCAGGCAAGAATACTGGACTGGGTTGCCACGCCCTCCTCCAGGGGATCTTCCAGGACCCAGGGGTCAAATCCACATCTCTTGCATGTCCTGAACTTGTAGGCAGATTCTTTACCATTAGCACCACCTGGGAAGCCCAGAAGTTTTTATATAAAGTTTAATTTAACAAAAATTTCCTTCATGATTTGTATTTTTTGAGTCTCATCTAGAAAATCTTTTCCCACTTAAAGTTTTTTTCATATTTTCTTCTCAAAGTGGCATAGCTTTAGTTTTTTTTGTTGTTGTTGTTATTTTGAATAAATCATTTTACATAATTTTCTAACATGTTATAAGGTAAGGACTGAGTTTCATTTCTTCCATGTGGATACCCATTTGTTCCATCACCATTTGTTTGAAAGACATTCTTTTCTTTATTGAATTGCTTTGGCACCTTTGATATAAATCAATTGATCATATATATGAATCTATTTTTGGACTCTATTCTGTCTCACTGACAACTTCGTGGGTACTTTATGGTTTTGGTGCTATTGTAAATGGAATTTTTTTAAATCTCAATTTTCAATTGTCCAAATTTTATGAGTTGTCATCATCTTTATCTCCTGATCAATACCTCCATTGATTACATATCAAATGGTGAAGTCTCATCATCATCTAAAACCTTTCTTTACAAGATTTTATCACCAGCATGCTATTTCCAATAAAATTACTCACTGGTCCAAATGTATGCTACAAACTTACATATAAAACTACATATGTATACGCTAAACTTGCATAAGAGCACCAAGGATGCAGGAATACAGAGGTAAAGATCAGTAAGTGGAAAAGCACCCTGATATAGAAGAGAGACTCAGAATTTAAGCAAATTTGATGTTGCTTTGGAGGGTAAAACAAGAATTAGTCCTGGAAACTGCAGAGAAACTGACTTCAATGTAATAGTAGGAGGATACAGTCAGAAGATATACTTAGAGAAATGCAAGGGACTTTCTCAGGAGCCAGTTAATCCTGTTACTGGCTGAGCAGGCCCCTGATGACCACCTACTGAGAACATTACAAAGGGAATCATCAGTGTCATGTGTGGGTCAAATCAGGTCACCTTTGAAAGATACACCTAGTGCTGAGCTCACAATTCTCTAAATTTATGTTTAACCTTTAAGTATCATTTCACCACCAAAAGAAGTCTTTTGGACAGCTTTTCGACTATTTGCATTCCTCGTGTGTGTGTGTGCACTCAGTCGCTTAGTCACGTCTGACTCTTCGGGACCCAGTGACCTGTAGCTCACCAGGATCCTCTCTGTCTGTAGAACTTTCCAGGCAAGAAATGCTGAAATGGATTGCCATTTTCTACTCCAGGAAATCTTCCTGACCCAGGGATCAAACTCTGATTTCTTGCATTTTCTGCACTGGTTGGAGATTCTTTCCTTCCCAGGGCTGAACCACCTGACAAGCTCCCTTTCTGCATTTCCTACAGCCAGTTTAATATTTCCTCTAATACTTAATTTTTGAACAGGTTATTCATGAACTACTGTTGAAATTAATGAAGGCTTATTTGGGGGGGGAGAGGTTAAGATTTTCTCTTTAATTTTCTATTTCATATTGGAGTATAGCTGATTAACAATGTTGTGATAGTTTCAGGTGAACAGTGAAGGGACGCAGCCATACATATACATGTATCCATTCTCCCCCAAATCCCTCCTCCCATCCACGTTGGCACATAACATTGAGCATGGTTCCCTGTGCTGTACAGTAAGTCATTGTTGGTTATCCACTTTAAATACTGCAGTCTGTACATGTCCATCTCATGTCTATCCTGTCATTCTACCTTCATTCCCAAAACAATAATTTTGTTTTCTAAGTCTGGAGTCTGTATCTGTTCTGTAAATAAGTTCATTTATATCATATCTTTTTAGATTCTGCACATAAGGGATGTCATATGATATTTCTCCTTCTCTGTCTGACTTGGCGTGACAATTTCTAGATCCATACATGTTGCTGCAAATGGCATTACTGCATTCTTCTTAATGGCTGAGTAATATAATAGAGGCTTTTTTTTTTTTTACAAAGCAGCTTCTACAACATCACTTCCTGTTGGAAGTTCTAGAATCACTCTTCACAGGTATTCTTAATGTATTACTGGATAAGAGAAGCCATTTGTAAATGGTTATGCATAATTATTCTTTGGCACTTCCATAAATTATCTGTCAGGCTCTTCTAGTGGAGTGGACCTAAACCTGTCAAGGCAGCAGGAGGCAACTGTTTCAGCATCTTTTGAAACAATAATTAATTTTCAAAATGCCAAGGCCAATTGGCAATAGTTAACATTGCCCCCAGATTACAATCATGGCCTAGATGCCACAGGGGAAAATTGTCTTCCATTGCCTGTAAATGGATTCTCAGAAAACCTAATTTAAGATCACTGTCTTTAATTATACTTCTGATATAAATAACTTTGATAAAATTAGTGCAGCTGGGTTCCTGTTTGTTTTTCCTATTTGAATGCATTGTACAATATAATCATCTGAAATAAATGTCCATTACAAAGAATGCTTTGTTTCAAAGGACATGTTATTCTGCTCATCCAGCCAATTGTTTTTTCCCCTCCACAATACATTTCCATCCTGCATCTATTAAGTTCAGTTCAGTTCAGTTCAGTAGCTCATTTGTATCCGACTCTTTGCAATCCCATGATTCACAGCACACCAGGCCTCCCTGTCCATCACCAACTCCCAGAGTTCACTCAGACTCATGTCCATCGAGTCAGTGATGCCATCCAGCTGTCTCATCCTCTGTCATCCCCTTCTCCTCCTGCATCCAATCCCTCCCAGCAGCAGAGTCTTTTCCAATGAGTCAACTCTTTACATGAGGTGGCCAAAGTACAGGAGTTTCAGCTTTAGCATCATTCCTTCCAAAGAAATCCCAAGACTGGTCTCCTCAGAATGGACTGGTTGGATCTCCTTGCAGTCCAAGGAACTCTCAAGCATTTTCTCCAACACCTATTAAAGAGATGAACAAATTACCAACCTTTCACAATGTACCAACTAGCAAATTAAAACAATTCATTGATGTTGAATAGGGCCATGCATTTAAAAGATTTTAATTCATTTTTATTCACAATTACCATGTTTTCTTTTTAAACAGACTCTGCCAGCTTACAAACTATTGGAAGACATACTCTTCTCTACACAATATAGTTATGTCTTTTCCTAACTAGAAATCCCTATCTTTAAAAGAAAATAGGACATACGTCTTGCATTTGATATGCTTTTCATTCCAAAGTCCATGGAAATAGTCTTAAGAACCATATAACACTTAGACCACAGTTTATTTTGTTACAAAACAAAAGTGGCTCTTTGGCAGAAGAGAGTGAAGTCCGTTATTCTTGGATCGCTATGATGTGATTGTCATCTATTATCTCCACTAAAATCAGGATGAGACTCAACAAGGTCAGTTCAACCCTAAAACTGTTTATTAGACACCTGCTGCATACAGGACATTATGAAGTTTCCTAAAATGAGTAAGATGTGGCCTCTTTTCTCACTCTGGTACAGAAGACAAAAAGAAGATCAACCATAGAACATTGTGCAAATTTGGAAATGGCTAGACAGGAACACAGATGATAAAATATATATCAGAGCAAGCTGGATCCCATAAAAGAAGTTAAAAAGGGCTTGAAGTTCAAAGGAAATGGCTGGCATAAAGCTGGAAAAATTAAGTGGGCCTTGAGGAAATCCCAAGCCATAGCAAGAACCCTCTTCCAACAACACAAGAGAAGACTCTACACATGGACATCACCAGATGGTCAACACCAATATCAGATTGATTATATTCTTTGCAGTCAAAGATGGAGAAGCTCTATACAGTCAGCAAAAACAAGACCGGGAGCTGACTGTGGCTCAGATCATGAACTCCTTATTGACAAATTCAGACTTAAATTGAAGAAAGTAGGGAAAACCACTAGACCATTCAGGTATGACCTAAATAAAAGCCTTTATAATTATACAGTGGAAGTGAAAAATAGATTTAAGGGATTAGATCTGATAGAGTGCCTGATGAACTATGGATGGAGGTTCAGGACATTGTAAAGGAGACAGGGATCAAGACCATCCCCATGGAAAAGAAATGCAAAAAAGCAAAATAGCTGTCTGAGGAGGCCTTACAAATAGCTGTGAAAAGAAGAGAAGCGAAAAGCAGAGGAGAAAGGGAAAGATATAAGCATCTGAATGCAGATTTCTGAAAGGTTGTTGTTGAATCACAACACCAGGATTCTTGGCCCCCAGAGGAGAAGAATTCAATCCGGGGCCAGAGACGAGGCTTGATTGCTCAGAGCTTTTGTGTAATAAAGTTTTATTAAAGTATAAAGGAGATAGAGAAAGCTTCTGACATAGGCATCAGAAGGAGGCAGAAGAGTACCCCCATGCTAGTCTTCAGCTGGATGTTATATGGTCACAAGCAGCCTGTTAATAAAAGAAAGGAATGTCTCAAAACTCAGAATGGCATCAGGCCCCTCACCCATAAGATGTATTTTGGGATAATCTTGGCACCAAATGGTTTATCTTGGGCCATAAAATGATTAACTTGAATCTTGAAGAAGGACAGATCACCATACAAATAGTTTCATTTACATAGATTAGAGGGACAATATTGGAGTATAACATACTGGTTTATCAAGTAGGTTCTGAGCCGAAAAGGCGGAATCTGACTTGAAGACAAAGTTTGGGGTAAATGCATAGTACATTAGCATAGCTTAAGATAAACATTTCCATAAGAAAAAGGCATTGGTTAACTTGATGTGAAACCAGGTGTAATTATAGCAACAAAGAATTTTAAGAGAAACCTTTTAAATTTATATAGAGAAGGAGAAAATATCACTAGTTTGTTTCCTCCTTCTGCTTAAGAGAGATAAAAATATCTGACATTTGCAGGTTATTTCCTCCGTTTGGAGACCCCTGCCTGTTACCCTCTCAGTTCCAAAGAATAGCAAGGAGAGATAAGAAAGCCTTCCTCAGCGATCAATGCAAAGAAATAGAGGAAAACAACAGAATGGGAAAGACTAGAGATCTCTTCAAGAAAATTAGAGATCAAGGGAACATTTCATGCAAAGATGGGTTCGATAAAGGACAGAAATGGTATGGACCTAACAGAAGCAGAAGATATTAAAAAGAGGTAGCAAGAATACACAGAAGAACTGTACAAAAAAAAGATCTTCACGACCCAGATAATCACGATGGTGTGATCACTCACCTAGAGCCAGACATCCTGGAATGTGAATTCAAGTGGGCCTTAGAAAACATCACTACAAACAAAGCTAGTGGAGGGGATGGAATTCCAGCTGAGCTATTTCAAATCCTGAAAGATGATACTGTTAAAGTGCTGTACTCAATATGCCAGCAAATTTGGAAAACTCAGCAGTGGCCACAGGACTGGAAAATGTCAGTTTTCATTCCAATCCCAAAGAAAGGCAATGCCAAAGAATGTTCAAACGACCACACAATTGCACTCATCTCACATGCTAGTAAAGTAATGCTCAAAATTCTCCAAGCCAGGCTTTAGCGATATGTGAACTGTGAACTTCCAGATGTTCAAGCTGGTTTTAGAAAAGGCAGAGGAACCAGAGATCAAATTGCCAACATCCTCTGGATCATGGAAAGAGCAAGAGAGTTCCAGAAAAACATCTATTTCTGCTTTATTGACTATGCCAAAGCCTTTGACTGTGTGGATCACAATAAACTGTGGGAAATTCTGAAAGAGATGGGAATACTAGAGCACCTGACCTGCCTCTTGAGAAATCTGTATGCAGGTCAGGAAGCAACAGTTAGAACTGGACATGGACCAACAGACATGGACCAAATAGGAAAAGGAGTACATCAAGGCGGTATATTGTCACCCTGCTTAATTAACTTATATGCAGAGTACATGATGAGAAACTCTGGGCTGGAAGAAGCACAAGCTGGAATCAAGATTGCTGGGAGAATTATCAATAACCTCAGATATGCAGATGACACCACCCTTATTGCAGAAAGTGAAGAGGAACTAAAAAGCCTCTTGATGAAAGTGAAAGTGGGGAGTGAAAAGTTGGCTTAAAGTTCAACATTCAGAAAACAAAGATCATGGCATCTAGACCCATCATTTCATGGGAAATAGATGGGGAAACAGTGGAAACAGTGTCAGACTTTATTTTGGGGGCTCCAACATCACTGCAGATGGTGATTGCAGCCATGAAATTAAAAGACGCTTACTCCTTGGAAGGAAAATTATGACCAACCTAGATAACATATTGAAAAGCAGAGACATTACTTTGCCAACAAAGGTCCATCTAGTCAAGGCTATGGTTTTCCCAGTGGTCATGTATGGATGTGAAAGTTGGACTGTGAAGAAAGCTGAATGCTGAAGAATTTTGAACTGTGGTGTTGGAGAAGACTCTTGAAAGTCCCTTGGACTGCAAGGAGATCCAACCAGTCCATTCTGAAGGAGATCAGCCCTGGGATTTCTTTGGAAGGAATGATGCTAAAGCTGAAACTCCAATACTTTGGCCACCTCATGCAAAGAGTTGACTCACTGGAAAAGACTCTGATGCTGGGAGGCATTGGGGGCAGGAAAAGAAAGGGACGACAGAGAATGAGATGGTTGGATGGTATCACCGACTCAATGGACATGAATTTAAGAGAACTCCGGGAGTTGGTGATGGACAGGGAGGCCTGGCATGCTGCAATTCATGGAGTCACAAAGAGTCGGACACGACTGAGCGACAGAACTGAACTGAACTGATAGAGAAAGATATAGAAATTTGAGTATGACAGAATGCTTGGGGCTGGTGCACTGGGATGACCCAGAGGGATGTTATGGGGAGGGCTGTGGGAGGGGGCTTCAGGATGGGGAACACATGTACACCCATGGTGGATTCATGTCAATGTATGGCAAAACCAATGCAATTTTGTAAAGTAATTAGCATCCAATTAAAATAAATATATTTGTATTAAAAAAAGAAATTCGAGTGTGAGACATATTTGATAATAATAACAAAATGCTTTTCTAGAAGCTGGGCATTAAAAGGACTGACTAAAGTAAATACCAGAAAAGTAGATGGGATGCAGAACCCAAGGCCCTAAATCCTTGGTGGCTCAGTGGTAAAGAATCCTCCTGCTGATGCAGGAAGCATAAGTTTGACCCCTGGGTTGGAAAAATCTCTGGAGAAGGAAATGGCAACTCACTCCAGTATTCATCCCTGGGAAATCCCATGGACAGAGGAGCCTGAAGGGCTACAGTCCACGGAGTTGCAAAAGAGTCAGACACATCTTAGCAAGTAACCAACAACAACAAAGTCTCTTTGTATTTAATTTATTAGACAATCAGGAACCACTGAAGCCTTTTTAATAAGATGAAGGAAATGACTGCAGAATCTCTCTTAAGGCACATCTTAAAGCTCATAGAATACTGATAAAATGAAAAAAAATGGCAGGCAGGCAGAACTATGAGAAGAATATTTGTCTCCTCTCTGAACAAGTAATTGCACCATGTTAAAGAAAGGGCCAGGGTTTTGGAACTTGATCTTCTTGTAAATAGACTTGGTTGCAGGGCAACAGACCTGCAACTAGAGGGCTTGGGTGATGGGGAATACACACAACTGCAGGAATGTGGGAGGAGGTCCAGGCTGACAGGTGTGAAGGCAGCAACCAATCCATTCACCTGACTTAGGGCCCACCTGAAACATCCAGGGTCTGAGCTGACATTCACACAAAAGCAGGATGTTGGACAAGGACTTGTATGGGTACCCTGTTTGGGAAATGCTTCCTAGGCAGCAGGAATGAGGGAGAAGGGGAGTGAGACAGCAAAGGGGAGAAGCTGACAGAAGGGTGTGGGAAAGAGGCCAGGGATGGGATGATGGGCCTAAATCCCTACAGTCCCCTATGAAATGGAAAGAACACTGCCAGATTCTGTGAATTATTTAAGACTTGGTATTTTGCATTCTATTAAAGGAGTATAATAATTCATAATTTTCAAGGTTGTATATGTTCAATACATATATATAAGTAAAGCATGTTATAAGGCTTTGGTAAATAAACCAGTATTTACTATTTCTGATTATTACTAGCGTTGCTATAATTATTATTGTGACTACTACCCATAGAATTGAATCTGACAGGTTCTGTGGTCTTCCACGAGGCCACTCTCTGCCTAACTCCTGCTTGATTTTTTTTTTTTTAAGTATAGTTAATTTACAATGTTGTGTTAGTTTCAAGACATGACTTAGTGACTGAAGAACAACAAATAGGGTAGGAAGATAGGGGAATGACTAAAACAAAATTTACAGTTCACAGGAATAGGAATCCCACTTTGCTTTCAACTACTTGTACTGAAGGGCAGGAAAAGGAGAGGAGAACAGGGATGACATTCCAGGGTTTCTCTCCCCATTTATATACCCAAGCAAGGTCTGTGGAAAGGGTTTTGGGGGGCGAGGAAGATATACTGTATATATATGTATATACATATGTATATGTATATGTACATACACATACATATCACTCTTGAGAGTCCCTTGGACAGCAAGAAGATCAAACCAGTCAATCCTAAGGGAAATCAACCCTGAATACTCATTGGAAGGACTGATGCTGAAGCTAAAGCTCCAATACTTTGGCCACCTGATGTGAACAGTTGACTCATTGGGAAAGACCCCAATGCTGGGAAAGACTGAAAGCAAAAGGAGAAGAAGGACGCAGAGGAGGAGATGGTTGGACGGCATCACCAACTCGGTGGACATGAACTTGGGTGAACTCTAGGAGATGGTGAGGGACAGGGAGGCCTCACGTCCTCATGCTGCAGTCCATAGGGTCACAAAGATCACAGATTCTTTTCCCTTATAGGTTCTTATAAATATTGAGTTCTCTGTGCTCCCTAGTTCATCCTTGTTGATTATCTATTTTATATATAGTACTGTTAATCCCAAGGTCCTGATATATCCAGTCTCTCTTTCCCCTTTGATAAACATAAGTTTGTTTTCTATGTCTAGCTTTCTATGTCTGAAACAAGCCTCAGTAAACCTAGGCATTACTTTTAGGCATCCAGAGAACTGTTTGCTTTTAATATCTTCCAGAACATGGACAAAGTAAATCTAGTGTATGAGATTTCAAAAAAAAAAAAAGAATGTTGCCAAGAATTGCACACCTGAATGGTTAGGGGCTGATGCACCTTGGGGATATACACAAAGCACCTTGGGTTGCTATCTGGCCCAGCTGAACCTCCCATTGTCTTTCATAGAAGCCTCCAAAGCAGGAAACCAAGCCACGCAACTGCGTGTCCTAATTACCATTGGCTCTTCCTGTGCAAATGCTTGGACTTCTGCGTGCTCCCCACTACCTGTACCTCCGCTTCCCAGAGGAATCATGAGGCTTCAGTGCACTAGGCATCATCACCCCTGCACTCACTCCCAGCAGAAGGTTCCCTCTTATGTCCAGCCATGAGTGACCCAGCTCCTAAATTCTATCCTGTGGTTCTTCTTTCAAGCACTATCTCTGGTAGAAACTCTCTCAGTTTGGGTTTCCTTCAAATCAATACTAGTAACAAGACATTCAGTGCAGGTGGTGTATTTCAAACATCATCCCAAGAATCATAAATGAGGGATCTGGGTACATAAGACAAGACAGGTAGAAAGTCAAGTTAAAGGTGCATTTTGAAGTCTGTTTGGGGGGCTTGATTTTAACAGGAATCTTCTTGTAATTCAGTCCCTAAGTCTGTCACTGTCTCCATTGTTTCCACACTTATTTGCCATGAAGTGATGGGACTGGATGCCACGATCTTAGCTTTTTGAATGTTGAGTTTTAAGCCAATATTTTCACTCACCTTTTAACTTTCATCAAGAGGCTCTTTAGTTCATCTTCACTTTCTGCCATAAGGGTAGTGTCATCTATGTATCTGAGGTTATTGATATTTCTCCTTGCAATCTTTATTCCAGCTTGTGCTTCATCCAGTCCAGCATTTCATATGATGTACTCTGCATATAAATTAAATAAGCAAGGTTACAATATGCAGCCTTGATGTACTCCTTTCCCAATTTTGAACAAGCCCATTGTTCCATGTCCAGTTCTAACTATTGCTTCTTGACCTGCATATAGATTTCTCAGGAGGTAAGTTGAGGTATTCCCATCTCTTTAAGAATTTTCCAGTTTGCTGTGATCCACACAGTCAAAGGCTTTAGTGTAATCAGTGAAGCAGAAATAGATATTCTTCTTGAATTTTCTTGCTTTTTCTATGATACAATGGATGTTGGCAATTTGATCTCTGGTTCCTCTGCCTTTTCTAAATCCAGCTTGAATCTGGAAGTTCACAGTTCACATATTGTTGAAGCCTGGCTTGGAGAATTTTAAGCATTACTTTGCTAGCATGTGAGATGAGTACAATTGTGCAGTAGTTTGAACATTCTTTGGCCTTGCCTTTCTTTGGAATTGGAATGGAAACTGACCTTTTCCAGTCCTGTGGCCACTGCTGAGTTTTGCAGATTTGCTGGCTTATTGAGTGCAGCACTTTCACAGCATCAAATTTTAGGACTTGAAATAGCTCAGCTGGGGTTCCATTACCTCTGCTAGCTTTGTTTCTAGTTCTGCTTCCTAAGGCCCACTTGACTTCACACTCCACGATATCTGGCTCTAGGTGAGTGATCACACCATCTAGGTTATCTGTGTCATTAAGATATTTTTTGTAGAGTTCTTCTGTGTATTTTTGCCACCTCTTCCTAATATCTTCTGCTTCTGTTAGGTCCATACCATTTCTGTCCTTTACTGAGTGCATCTTTGCATGAAATGTTCCCTTGGTGTCTCTAATTTTCTTGAAGACATCTCTAGTCTTTCCCATTCTATCATTTTCTTGTATTTTCATTGCTTACATAAGAAGGCTCTCTTGTTTCTCCTTGTTATTCTTTGGAACTCCCCATTCAGATGGATATCTTTCCTTTTCTCCTTTGCCTTTCACTTCTCTTCTTTTCTCAGCTATTTGTAAGACTTTCTCAGACAACCACTTGCCTTTTTGCATTTCTTCTTCTTTGTGATGGTTTCAATTACTGCCTCCTGTACAGTGTTACCTGAGATGGCAATGGCATCCCACTCCAGTATTCTTGCCTGGAAAATCCTATGAACGGAGGAGCCTGCAGTCCATGGGGTCGCTAAGAGTCGGAGACGATTGAGCGAGTTCACTTTCACTGTTCACTTTCATGCATTGAAGAAGGAAATGGCAACCCACTCCAGTATTCTTGCCTGGAGAAAGCCAGGGACGGGGGAGCCTGGTAGGCTGCCATCTATGGGGTCACACAGAGTCGGACACGACTGAAGTGACTTAGCAGCAGCAGCAGCAGCAATACAATGTTACGAACTTCCATCCATAGTTCTTCAGGAACTCTGTCTATCAGATCTAATCCCTTGAATCTATTTATCTTCCTCTCTATTATCAAAAGAGATTTGATTTAGCTCATATCTGAATGGTCTTGTGGTTTTCCCTACTTTCTTCAGTTTAAGTCTGAATTTTGCAATAAGAAATTCATGATCTGAGCCACAGTCATCTCCCGATCTGTTTTTGCTGACTGTATAGAGCTTCTCCATCTTTGGCTGCAAAGCGTATAATCAATTTGATTTCCATATTGACCATCTGGTGATGTTCATGTGTAGAGTCATCTCTCATGTTGTTGGAAGAGTATATTTGCTATGAATAGTGTTGGCAAAATTCTGTTAGCCTTTGCCCTGCTTCATTTTATACTCCAAGGCCAAACTCGTTTCTCACTCCAGCTATCTCTTGACTTCCGACTTTTGCATTCCAGTCCCTTCTGATGAAAAGGACATCTTTTTTACTGTTAGTTCTAGATTTTACCATAGTCAATTAAACAGAAGTAGACTTTTTTTTTTTTTTTAATTCTCTTGCTTTTTCTATGATTTAGCAGATGTTGCATCCGTTTGATCTCTGGTTCCTCTGACTTTTCTAAATCCAGCTTGTACATTTGGAAGTTCTTGGATCACATGCTGTTGAAGCCTAGCTTGAAGGATTTTTAGGATTACTCTGGTAGCATTTGAAATGAATACATTTGTATGGTAGTTTAAACATTGCTTGGCATTGCCCTTCTTTGGAATTGGAATGAAAACTGACCTTTTCCAGTCCTGTGGCCACTGCTGAGTTTTCCAAATTGGCTGACATATTGAGTGCAGCACTTTAACAGCATCATCTTTCAGGATTTGAAATAGCTCAGCTGGAATTCCATCACCTCCACTAGTTTTGTTCATTCTAATGCTTCCTAAGGTCCACTCGACTTCACATTTCAGGATGTCTGGCTCAAGGTGAGTGACAACACCATTGTGATTATCTGGGTCATTAAGACCTTTCCTGTACAGTTCTTCTATGTGTTCTTGCCACTTCTTCTTAATCTCTTCTTCTTCTATTAGTTCCTTTCTGTTTATGTCCTTTATTGTGTCCATCTTTGCATGAAAATGTTCCCTTGGTATGTCCAATTTTCTTGAAGAGACCTCTAGTCTTTCCCATTCTATCATTTTCCTCTATTTGCATTCCTCAGGCCTTCTTATCTCTCCTTGGAACTCTATAATTAGTTCAGCATATCTTTTCCTTTCTCCTTTGCCTTTTGTTCCTCTTCTTTTCTCAGCTATCTGTAAGGACTCCTCAGACAACCATTTTGTCTTCTTGCATTTCTTCTTCTTGGGGATGGTTTTTGTCACTGCTTCCTGTGCCATGCTATGAACCTCCATCCATAGTTCTTCAGGCATTCTGTGAAATCTAATCCCTTGAATCTATTTGTCACTTCTACTGTATAATCATAGAGGATTTTATTTAGTTCATACCTGAATGGTCTTTTGGTTTTGTCTACTTTTTTCAATTTAAACCTGAATTTTGCAATAAGGCCCTCATTATCTCAGCCACAATCAGCTCCAGGTCTTGTTTTTGCTGACTGCATAGAACTTGTCCATCTTTTGCTGCAAAGAACATAATCATTCTGATTTCAGCATTTACCATCTGGTGATGTCCATATGTAGATTCATTTTTTGTGTCATTAGAAAAGGGTGTTTGCTATGACTAGCACATTCTCTTGTCAAAACTGTGTTAGCCTTTGCCAGGCTTCATTTTGTACTCCCAGGCCAAACTTGCCTGTTACTCTAGGTATCTCTTGACTTCCTAAGACAGGTGATGATGCTAGATAGATAGATGGTAAATAGATAATTGACAGATGGTGATGATAGGTAAACAGATTTCTATTTTTATGACTTATCTTTGCTACCCACATATTCTTATTTCTGAAAATTCATACTGTGTTTTGATGTTTGGTAAATGTACTCTGATTTCATGTAGCTTTTTAAAAAGTATATTCCTAGATATGTCCCCATGTTACTTTGTTCAGCTGATCTTTCAAATAATTTTATTATGTTTAAAAATAAAGCATCTACTTGGAATGGTATTTCTTAAGAGTCTCCTCTCCTCTTTCCCTGTCATATCTTGAATATATTGAATCCTAATTCTTCTGCCTGTTGATGATCAGTTCTGGACCTTTCAGTTCTCAGGTGCCGTAGTGAGCTTTCTAATGCCCCAATTTAATCATTTCCATTTGCTACTGACCAGCTCTCAGTGACTTTCCATTTATTTAAGGGTACAATTCAAACATTTCAATGTGGCATGTAGGACATCTCTCTGCTCTTTTCTCCTGAATTTCATCACTTCCTATCTCACTCACCACCCTCCCTCCAACCATCACCAAACTTTCTGTGGTTCCCTGATCTCCCCACTCTGATCTAAAGCATGTTTCTCCCGGTTTGGGCTGCTTACCCCCATCACCAATTCAGCCCTTTTGAGGTAACCTGTCTTCTCCTCTGGGGTGCTTACTTTAAACCTCTGTTCCGTCTTGCATTCGGTACCCTTTCTTCACCAGAACTCACACTACCACAGTCTCAGGATATCCTAGACTATATTAAAATCACCTGTTCACTTACACTTCTTTCCCACTAAATAAGAAGCTCTATCAGAATACCATTTTTTTCTTAATCCCAGAACTCACCATCGTGTTTATTACTTGATAGATCCTTATTAATTTGCTGAGCAAATGAATCAAAAGTGACACAAGCTGATATTAATTTCATACCAATTAGCTGGTCAAATAGATTCTAGTCAATTTTGGTGGTGTCTTTGTTGGGTGCAGGTAGTTTTGGGGGAAGGGGATCCTGGAAAGTGCATAATGCATGAGAAAAGTAAGACAGAGAAAGGGGAAATGCCAATAAAGAGTGTGTTGATGAGCTGGGGACAAGTGCATTTTCATCCAGCTTGGAACGTTTTGAGAGACTTCAGAAGTCACTTCAGCACTGCCCCTGGGAAGATGGAAAAGCAGGGCATTTATTCATTGATTCCAATCTGAGAGCTGCCCTCCAACAGTTCGATTTATTCCACACTCCTGGGCTATGCCCATGTGCAACCCAGCAAGTGCACGTGCTACCAGGGAAAACCCAGGGCAGAGAGTGCAAGTGGGAAGCAGTCCAAAGGCAAGTGAACTCAAGGTAGGGTAAGGGTCCTGGGAGGCAGGTCAGCATCTGCTCCAGCAGGAGACACTGGCCCACTGAACATATATAAACTAAAACTAGATGTGAGCTATTCAAAGATTCCTAAGGGGCAACAAGAATGATTTCAGTTCTCTTCAGAATCTTTCAGCATTATAGACATAAATGCTATTTGAGTCAGTATCATGATGAAGCCGAAACCTCTCCAAAGGAAAGCTGTATCTTTTTTAATGTTCAGTGTTATTATTTGTTGATAAATAACTTTCCCATTGAAAAACATGCATTTGTCCAGAACTGTGAGGTTATAAAATGTGTTTTATCATGATGATGTCTATTTCAGGATCTTTGTGCAGTCTCATGGAATTGACTTTAACATACTATTTAAGTAGCCATGGATACCCATTATGATGGTCATCATATTGTGATCCACTTTTATAGTCACATTATCAATGGTTGGGAGTCACTTTGGGGTTGTGTTGCTGTTTTTAAAATAAAATGAGGAGCAAACTTCATATATGTGGTCTTTATTCAGTGTCTGCTGTATGGGGAGATTCCTACTAAACTCACTTGGTGTATGTGGAATAAACGGTACACATTCTAACAAAATTTACAGCTTCAAGTACAGAAAAATGCTTATATTTTACAAAAACTGGTTATGCTTTCGATGGGTACGGATATGAAGTTGATCTAAATTAAAAGCTTGAAATAAGTTAGTTTTGATACATATATTGAAGGAGATCACCAAATGTGGACTGGTGTCCAAAGACGACATTCAAAGACTTTAAAAATACACAGTGTTCATTAATTGTTAGAAAAGACTCAGAAAATTAAAAGTTGAAAGTATGAAGATGTTACAAATAATGAATGTTAAAAAGTGTATGGAGAAAAGGGAGCCCTCCTACACTGCTGGTGGGAATGTAAACTGGGGTAGCTACTATGGAAAATAGTATAGAAGTTACCCGAAAAAAACTAAAAATAGAGTTGCCATAGAGCAGAACTATTCACAATAACCAAGACATGGAAACAGCCAAAATGTCCATTGACAGATAAATGGACAAAAAAGGGTATACACACTTGAATACCACTCAACCATAAAGAAGAATGAAATACATTGGTATACACAATAGACTAGTACTCAGCCATAAAAAAAAGAATGAAATAACGCCATTTATAGCAACATGGATAGAAGGAGAGATAATCATCTAAGTGAAGTAAATCTCTCTCCAGAAAGAGAAAAACAAATACCATATGATATCACTTACATGTGGAACCTAGGATATGACACAAAGAACTTATCCATGAAACAGAAACCAGCTCACAGACATAGAGAACAAACCTGTGGTTTGCCAGAGAAGAGGTGGGAGAGGGAAGGACTGAGAGTCTGGGATTAACAGATGCAAACTGTTATTTATAAAATGGATAAACAACAAGGTCCTACCACATAGAAGGGAACTATATTCAATATCCTACAATAAATCATGGAAGAAAAGAATTTTATATAATATTTATCACTTTGCTATACATCAGAACTTAACACATTATAAATCAATTATAATTCAATGTTTGTTTGTATGGATCACACACAACTTTGGACTGTGTGAATCACAACAAACTGGAAAATTCCTAAAGAGATGGGAATAGTACACCATCTTACTGCCTCCTGAGAAATCTGTATTCAGGTCAAGAAGCAACAGTTAGAACCAGAAATGGAACAATGAACTGGTTCCAAATTGAGAAAGGAGTACATCAAGACTGTATAATGTCACCCTGCTTATTTAACTTATATGCAAAGTACATCGTGCAAAATTCTGGGCTGGATGAAGCACAAACTGGAATCAAGATTTCCAGGAGAAATATCAATAACCTCAGAGATGCATATGACACCACCCTTACAGCAGAAAATGAAGGGGAACTGAAGAGCCTCTTGATGAAAGTGAAAGAGGAGAGTGAAAAAGCTGACCTAAAATTCAAAAAACTAAGATTATGGCACCCGGTTCCATCATTTCATGGCAAATAAGTAGGTAAACAACATGAACAGTAAAATAGTTTATTTTCTTGGGCTCCAAAATCACTGCAGATGGTGACTGCAACCATGAAGCTAAAAGACACTTGCTCCTTGGAAGAAAAGCTATGACCAACCTAGACAGCATGCTAAAAAGCAGAGACATTACCTTGCTAACAAAGGTCCGTCTAGTCAAAGCTGTGGTTTTTCCAGTTGTCCTGTATGGATGTAAGAGGTGGACTATAAAGAAAGCTGAGTGGCGAAGAACTGATGCTTTTGAACTGTGGTGTAAGAGAAGACTCTTGAGAGTCCCTTGGACTGCAAAGAGATCAAACCAGTCCATCCTAAAGGAGATCAGTCTTGAATATTTATTGGAAGGACTGATGCTGGAGCTGAAGCCCCAGTACTTCAGCCACCTAATGAATAGAACTGACTCATTGGAAAAGACCCTGATGCTGGGAAAGACTGAAGGCAGGAGGAGAAGGCAACAACAGAGGATAAGATGGTTGGATGGCATCACCGACTCAATGGACATGAGTTTGAGCAATCTCCGGGAGTTGGTGATGGACAGGGAAGCCTGGCGTGCTACAGTGCATGGGGTCACAAAGAGTCGGACATGACTGAGAGGCTGAACTGAACTGATACTTCAATGTGTATATTAGTCGGTCAGCTGTGTCTATGAGTGAAGTCGCTCAGTAGTGCCCGGCTCTTTGGGACCCCATGGACTGTAGCCCACCATGCTCCTCCCTCCATGGGATTCTCTAGGCAAGAGTACTGGAGTGGATTGCCATTTCCTTCTCCAGGGGATCTTCCCAACCCAGGGATCGAACCCTGGTCTCCCGCATTGCCGGCAGACGCTTTAACCTCTGAGCCACCAGGGAAGCCTCCAGTTGTGTCTAACTCTTTGCAAAGCTATGGACTGTAGACTGTCAGGCTCCTCTGTCCACGTGATTTTCCAGGCAAGAGTACTGGAGTGGGTTGCCATTCCCTCCTTAGTGGATCTTCCCGATCCAGGAATCAAACCCAGTTCTCCTGCATTCCAGGCAGATTCTTTACCACTGAGTCATCAGGGAAGCCCCTATACTTCAATAAAATAAACTTAATAAGAACAAAGTGTGCAGATCAGTCTATCGGAACATGTGGAGGGCGCCATGCTCCCCTGTGGGCACATGGCTTCTCCCTCAGAATGTTTTTAATCTATTCTTTAATAACTCCTACTTTCCTTTTTAACTTAGCTGAGTATTATCCCTGTATTAGTTTCCTATGACTGCTACAACAAATTACCACACAAATGTATCATCCTGTAGTTCTAGAGGTCAGAGGTCAAACATGGGTCTCACGGGGCTACACTGCAGATGTCAGCAGGACCTCATTCCTTCTAGAGCCTGTAGGGGAAAGCTGATTTAGACCAGTCTGACTGCACAGATGAAATTGCCAGCAAGAAAAATAACAGTAAAGGTAGTAAGATTAACCCCAAATTTCAAAGTTCTAAAAATCCCCATATTAAAGATACATGCATATAAATCAACTATAAGAAAAAAAAAAAACTGCAAAAAAGCATAAGCGTGTGAAAGCTGCACGATATGTTACTGAACAACCAATGTGTTACTGAAGAAATCAAAGAAGACATAAAAAGCCGTTTCCAGCTTCTAAAGGCATTGCCTCCGTTCAAGGCCTCCTCTGTCTGTCTTCAGCGGCAGAAGTGGAGCATCTCCCCTTCTCTCTGACCTCTGTTCCCATCCTTTCATCTTTTCTCTATGACTGTAATGCTACCACCTCCCTCTTAGAAGGTGCTTACACCTGGTCCACCTGAATAATCCAGGACCATCTCTCCATCTCAAGGTCCTTAATCAACTGTGCAAAGTCACTTTTGTTATGTAAGGAAACAGATTCACAAATTCCAGAAATTAAAATGTTGATATCTTGAGTAGGAGTAAGAGGCAGTATTATTTAGCCCTTCATACCTCCTCGTGAAGTTCTTCTAACCTCTTGACTTAGAATTAGTTTCTTTTCCTCTGTACCCCACAATCGGGTATGTTTATTGTCTTCTTTTTTTAATCTTTTTTTCACTGCAGTGTGTTTGATGTACGATATTGTGTGAGTTACAGACGCACAGCATAGTGACTCAGAATGTTTTAAGTTTCACTCCATTCATAGTTCTTATAAAATATTGGCTATATTTCATGCATTGTGCAGTATATTCTTGCAACTTACTTATTTTATACATAACAGCTTGTACTTGTTAACCCTCTGCTCTCATTTTGTCCCTCCCCTGTTCCCTCCCCGCACTGGTAACCACTAGTTTGTCTCCTATATCTGTGAGTCTGTTTATTTTTTGTTATATTCACTAGTTTGTTAGATTATACATTTCTAAGAATTTGTCCATTTCTTCTAGGTTGTCCATTTTATAAGCCTGTGATTGTTCATAGTAGTCTCTAATGATCCTCTGTATTTCTGTGGTGTTGATTGTAGTTTTACTTTTCCCCCTCTGATTTTATTGATTTGTGCCCTCTCTCTTTTTTTCTTGATGATCCTGGCTAAAGGTTTATCAATTTTGAAAAGGTTTCAAAGAACAAGCTCTTAGTTTAATCTTTTCTATTATTTTTGTTTAATCTTTTCTATTGTTTTTTAAGTCTCTAGTTCATTTATTTCTGCTCTGATCTTTATTATATCTTTCCTCCTGCCAACTTTGGATTTTGATTGTTCTTCCTTTTCTAGTTCCTATAGGTGTAAAGATAAGTTGTTTATTTGAGATTTTTTAATTGTTTCCCTAGGTAAGCTTGTACTGCAATAAACTTTCCTCTTAACAGTATCTTTGCTGAGTTGCATAGGTTGTTTCCATTTTCATTTGCCTCCGGGTACTTTTTATGTCTTCTTTGATTTCTTCAGTGACACATTGGTTGTTCAGTAACATATCGTGCAGCTTTCACACGCTTACGCTTTTTTGCAGTTTTTTTTCCTTATAGTTGATTTATATGCATGTATCTTTAATATGGGGATTTTTAGAACTTTGAAATTTGGGGTTAATCTTACTACCTTTACTGTTATTTTTCTTGCTGGCAATTTCATCTGTGCAATCAGACTGGTCTAAATCTGTGATTGAATCCCCTGGATTTCCTCTGTGTATAGGAGGGTGTTGCCTTGTGAGTTGAGTATGAGAGCAGATCAAGGAGCAGAATTTCCGACATGAAGCTCTGCTCTACCAAGCAGCACTGATTTCTCAGTTCCTTCATCTGTAACATGGAAAAAATTATCGTATTTGCCACATGTGTTTCTTGTACTAATGAATGAACATAGGAAAATTATTTAGAACTGTGACTGGCATATAATATTCCCTCAAAACTATTAGTTATTATTTCCCATTTGTGAGATTATTATAAGGATTAAACAGATGGTAAATAAACCACAGTACCATGCCTGGCACACAGTAAATTCTTCACACAGTCTAGTTTTTTTTATTTATCATCATCACATGTACTAAATATAATGGTTAGAAAATTCAAAGTAGTGAAGTAAATGCTGTGTTTCAAATATAGGAGTCTCATGAAACAGACTGAAATTTATGCCAATCTGCATTATTTCAGGCTTTCTTATTCTCAGGCATAGTCTGGTCATGAAGTTAAAAGTTAAGAAGGTTAATAATGTTGTGATGGATAGATTTTTATTAGCCTCCATGATAATAATAATCACTGCAGGCTTTTAAATATTACAAAGTGTTTTTAAATATATCATCTCATGGGGCTTTAAAGTGACTTACTGTTAACTCCAGGCAGTATCTAGCAATCTAATGGCTATTTGATTATTGAAGCTTCCTGAATTAGTATCATCTTTGTCACACAACAGCCGTTGTGTCCTTTATATCACAGGCTATTCAAGGGTTACATATTTGTTTCCAAGGCAAATTGAGCCATTCCACTCAAAAGTTTACAGTAAATAGAATAGAAACTTGTGGAATCATCTTCCTCTATCGCAAATGAAGCAACAGCAAAGTGGTACAGCATCTCAGCTGTTCCAAGTTCCTCAAATCAGTTTTACTTTTGCAAAACCTGCCCTCCGACTTCCTATATCCTGTGAGCTGCCTTATGAACAACATGACCGGCAGCCACGTTTGTTGTAATTTTTTAAATATGTGGAAAAAAAGCAAGATATCAACCATGTATTACCTTAACCAAGATGCCAAATTGTCTAACTTGTTTCTCCAGGCCAGCAGTCCAACAACTGGGACAGCTCCCAGGAGCCAGTCAAGGTTGTCTGTCTGTCCATCCACTCAGGACATCTGCAGGTAAGTGTGCAGCAAACGAGCCTGTTTGGTGCTTTTAGACCAGTGTTTTGTACTCTTGTTGTATATATTGAGACTGTGTGACTCTTGCTGCTGTCTTGTCTTGTCTGTGGATGATTTATATCAGCCTGATTTTTTTTGTTTTCCTTTACTGCATTTTCCTCATTTGATCTTTGTTTGCCAACTTTGGGTCCATGCTGTCATTTTCATCTCTCTCTCTTTCTGTTTCCCATGGCTGTCCTCTCCTTTCCAATTCCCATGGCTTTCCTCCCCACCCCAATCCCTCATCCTTTGCCTGCTGCTTTGTCTAGATCTGCCATCTCACATGACATGTCAGGAGCCTCACTTGAGCACAGCACCCCTGTCACAGTGCTGAGCCCTGCTAGGCAGGAGCCTGGTAAGAAACCAGTAACACAGAAGTCTAGGAGGAGGAGGCGGGCATCTCAGAGGTACGAGCATGCTCAGGAACAGGGGAGAGGGAAAAGAAGCGACTTTCACCTCCACGTTCCCAGCCCCCGATACAGTGAGACCGACACAGATTCTTCAGACTCATCTTCCACCCGTGAGAGTCACTGGATTCAGGCAAAGAGAAGAGCCCAAGTGAAGTTCCGCCTGTCGCGGAGAAGAAGGAGAAATAACAAAACAAGCGGAAACCTGGGTGAGTCTTCTGCTCCTAATGAAATCAATCCAGTACATTTGGGATCCAAAGATAGAAAGCACACGGAGCTGACCAGCTGTGAGAGCTGCTCTTTAAACCTGCACGGAGCAAAAGACACAACGTATGAAGGATGTGATGTCTCCCTGTCGAGAGGGACCTCTGAGGGTCAAAGACCCTCAAGGAAGCAACAGGAGAGCAGAGGGGGGGACCACCACAGGGATCCTCAACTCCTACATCGGTGTGGGCAAAATGAAACAGCAATCAAGAGAAGATTTTCGGGGACAGATTGCAGCACTGAAATGCTGGCGGTCAAAGGTGGCAAGTCTGCTGGTGATGCGGGGTTCCAGGAGCCTCCTGCCACGGACCATGACGGGTCTGATCATTTACACGCATGCAGGTCAGTCTCTCCAGAGAAAGATTTGATGCCACCCCAAATATACCTCCTCCCGCCGTGAGTTACATGTGTGTGTGTCCCCTGCCCTCAAAACATAACATTTATTCATACTGTTATTTGTCCGATTGGATATAAGGTGATAAAATGAGCAAAGGGATGGGGAGAATGATGCACAAATATCCATGGTTTTGAAAGCTGTTCCAAAATAGTTAGCTTTCCCTTTCTCCCTTCTTTTAACTGAAAGATGATTTATCCTGGTCAAAGAATTGAAAAAACGAGACCTGTCCCCTCTCTCAGTGAAGACAAGAATTGTGGAGGAAACACAAATGAGAGTGTGAGATCTTAGTGCAAATCTGGTGAACTTTTAGCTCCCTGACAGTGGATATTCAAGGCTTGGGAGGATTAAGGTCAGATTTTTGTACCAGGAAAGTCTCCTCTGCAGTTGGTGCCAATTTGTTCTCCAGTTGTCTGACTCAGCAGGTAATTCAAGAGTGAAAGGACACAGCAACAGGTCACAGACGCACCAGCCGGGCTGCTGGGACCTTCTGAGAAGGAAACCACATTAACTTTGGTGATAACCATGTACTAAAAAGTTTCAACATGCAGACAATTCATATTAATATCTATGAGGCTGCTTGCTTGCACTTTTTACCCAAGTGGATACAATTTTCAGAATAATTTAAAATTAAAAAAAAAAAATGATGTGACTACCCAAGCTAGTTTGCACCAATGAGACAATTTGAAACAAAACAAATATTTTGAATGTTCCTATTACCCAATCATTTAAGTTACTTGAGTTCTGTTTAGGAGCAAGTCAAGGTTTTTTTTTTTTTTTTTTTTTTTTTTTTTTTGCATAATGCTTGGTTTGGGGCTTGCTTTTACAAAACTTGTACTTTATAAAATGTGTGTGTGTGTGTTTTCATGTCAATCACAGGACCCAGAGAGAGCTTCCTATGTTCGTTCAGGGCAGGATGAGTAGGAAAATTCATCTCTGGATATAAATAATATTATAATGCTTGTTTCTCTGAAAATTTTATGGGTCATTCAAAAAACGCTCATTTACTTATTCACTCAGGCATTTATTGATTAGAGTGCATCAGGCTTTTATTGCAGGCACTTGACATCTGAGAGCTTACTGTCTGGTGGAGATGAACACAAACTATGTCACAGTTAATCACAGTTGTGATAAGTGATGTAGGAGTGTATAACGAGGAAAGTAGATCTGTGCTGGGAGATCAGAGAAGGACTGTCTTAAGGAAGTGACGAATTGCCTGTGGCCCAGGCATGACGGGAACTAATCGAGGAAGGAACAGGGAAGGGTGTGCAGACAGCATGCCACTGGGGTCTGGGGAACCGAAAGCTGCTGCTGCTGCTGCTGGGGTATAGGGAGGGAGGGGGCACTGGTGGGGATGAGGTCAGAGAGGTGGGGAGGGCCATGCAAAGCACGCTAAGGGAGTTAAACGAGAAGTGACACCGTTTGACCCATACACTGAAGCAAGCAAATTTCTTGTAATCGTTTGACTATGATTTAAGTGTGGCTTCGCTACAATGTCTGGGGACAGAATAAAACACTACTTCTAGTCTAGACTAAGAACTCCTCACTAGCAAACATCTGTGGTCATTCCCCAAATCTACTTTCAATGTAATTTAATGGAAGACAGTTAAAGAAGCTAGTTGTAGACTTAATGGTAATTAGAGAAAAAAGGAATGCTTGCGATTAGAGTCATAGTGGCTGGTTCTCCAAAATTAAAAGCACTGCTCTGGAGAAACAGAATATTTAACATAGACTCCTATTAATAAAATGGTATCAATGGGCCTACAGTTATTTCTTGCTGTGGGTTATCGCCAAAATATACCCACTAAGCAAATCCTATGGGCCATATATTATACTGGGAGCTGAGGATAAAAAGTGACAGAAAGACTTGATTCTTCACTTAAGTGGCCTATTAACTAGTGACAGAAGTTGAATGTACACTTGAAAAGATGAAAGTTCAAGATTTTAGAAGAGGAATACTACAGGAGTTTGAAAAAAAAAAGGGAAATTGCTGGGAGCTACCACAACCTGGGATCCCCTTAAGAGCTGGGGTTGGGACTGAGGAAAGGAGAAGCTAGCCTGGCAGAGAGGCCTGGCGGGCATCCAGGCCCTTGGGGCAGGTTGAGCAGGACCCCCTCAGGTGGGCAGGATCACCCCACTGCCAGGTCATCAGGAACAACTGAACACTTGGCCTTGGTAAAGGCAGACTCTACAGGAGTCAAGGATAACTCCAGATCTTGGACCTTGGGAGGCAGTAAAAGCTGGTGCTACTGACAGAAACAGAAGTGTCAGAGGCCAGCTAAATTGGGAAAGATAATGAGTTCAATTATAGGCAGGCTGTTTGTGATAGTGCAGGATCAGCTATTGAGCAGACATGAGTCACATCACTGAAATGTGGGAGGGCAGTCCAGACTCAGTCTGAGTGTTTTTCCAAGCATTAGTGAACTATACACAGACTGACATTAAATCGTTGCATATTTCCATTGGTCATTCACGTGATGTCTGAGCACAGGACAATCACACCAAGATATTAACAGTGAAAATCTTCTCAAGGCCAGAGAGGATCTGGGTACCATTCTCAGGGGGGGTGACTGGAAAGTGAATGACATCTCTAAAGGCTGTAGATGGGACCAGCTTGAGCACCAGGGTCCCTGTGTAGGATAGGAATATGAACTTGCATTCCTGCCACTTCAGACATGAACAAGCAGGACCAGTCTCAGCCAGAACCACAAAGCAGAAGCAGCTTCTAAGCCCCTTCTTCCTTGTTTCTTCCTGGTATTTAGTCCCACAAGGACACTCTACCCACTACCCACTCTACCCACCCTCATCAAAGCCTCATGCAGAGAAAGTGTCTCTGTTAGTAACCTACAACTTAGAGGAAATTTAAATCATCATGCCATCATACCCACACTTGTGGAATGGAAAAGAATTTGCCTTTTTCTACATAGAAAATTTACATTAAAAAATTATGTTAGCTTATGCTTGAAACTTTTCAATAGCCTCTTAGTTGCCGTCTGTGGTGAGTTCAAAATCTTTAATAGAATTTATAAGGGTCTGAATGATCTGTCAAACCAGCCTCCTTAGCTTCAACAGCATTGTTAACAATGACCTACTCATGCTGGTCTGTCTTCAGGTCTCTGAAAGAGCCACGCTCTCACCTTTCAGGAATACCTTCATATTATCTGATCTTCACTTCACCAGATTAATTCTAATCATTTCTTCTTAATTTAGATGTCATTCCTTTGGGGAAAACTTTGTGATTCCCTAACCAACACTCAGGTCCCCTTTATTTCCATATCATCTTTTAAAACTTTTATTGCAATATTGTTATTTATTATATTGTATTAGTTTCAGGTGTACAGAATAGTGATTCAGTCAACATATCCTAATTTTTTAATATATTTATTTTTATTGAAGGATAATTGCCTTAGAGAATTTTGCTGTTTTCTGTCAAACCTCAACATGAATCAGCCATAGGTATACATATATCCACTCCCTTTTGAAACACACTCTCATCTCCCTCCCCATCCCACCATGCTAGGTTGATACACAGCCCCTGTTTGAGTTCCCTGAGCCACACAGCAAATTCCCATTGGCTATCTATTTTACATACGGTAATATTAAGTTTCTATGTTACTCTTCCCATACACTTCACCCTCTCCTCCCCTTTCGCCATGTCCATAAGTCTATTCTCTATGTCTGTTTCTCCATTGCTGCCCTGTAAATGAATTCTTCAGTACCATTTTTCTAGATTCTGTATATATGCATTAGTATCCAATATTTACCTTTCTCTTTCTGACTTACTTCACTCTGTGTAATAGGGTCTAGGTTCATCCACCTCATTAGAAGTGCCTCAAAGGTGTTCCTTTTATGGCTGAGTAATATTCCATTGTGTATATATACCACAACTTCTTTATCCATTCATCTGTTCATGGACATGTAGGTTGTTTCCATATTCTAGCTATAGTAAATAGTGCTGCAGTGAACAATGGGATCCATGTGTCTTTTTCCATTTTGGTTTCCTCAGGGTATTTGCCTAAGAGTGGGATTGATGGGTCATTTGGAGGTTTTATTCCTAGTTTTTTAAGGAATCTCCATACTGTCTTCCATAGTGGCTGTAAATGTATATTTACATTCCCATCAACTTCAAGAGTTCACTTTTCTCCACACCCTCTCCAGCATTTATTTTTTGTAGACTTTTTCATGATGGCGATTCTGACTGGTGTGAGGTGATGTCTCATTGTAGTTTTGATTTGCATTTCTCTAATAATGAGCAATGTTGAGAAACTTTTTACATGTTTGTTAGCCATCTGTATGTCTTCTTTGGAGAAATGTCTGTTTAGGTCTTCTTCCCACTTTTTGATTGGGTTGTTTTTTGGTATGATCTGCTTGTATATTTTGGAAATTAATCCTTTGTCAGTTGTTTCCTTTGTTATTATTTTTTCCCATTCTGGGGGTTGTCTTTCACCTTGCTTATAGTTTCCTTTGCTGTGAGAAAGCTTTTAAGTTTAATCAAGTCCCCCTTGTTTACTTTGGTTTTTCTTTCTGTTGCTCTAGGACTTGGGTCATAGAGAATCTTGCTTTGATTTATGTCATCAAGTGTTCTGCCTTTGTTTTCCTCTAAGAATTTTATAGTTTCTGGTCTTACATTTAGGTCTTTAATCCATTTTGAGTTTATTTTTGTGTAAAGTGTTAGGAAGTGTTCTAATTTCATTCTTTTACATGGAGCTGTCCAGTTTTCCCAGCACCATTTATTGAAGAGGCTGTCTTTGTCCCGTTGTATATTCTTGCCTCCTTTGTCAAAAATAAAGTACCCATAGGTGCATGGGTTTATTTCTGGGGTTTCTGTCTTGTTCGATTGGTCTATATTTCTGTTTTTGTTCCAATACTATACTGCCTTGATGACTGAAGTTTTGTAGTATAATCTTAAGTCAGGGAAGGTTGATTCCTGCAGTTCCATTCTTTCTCAAGACTGCTTTGGCTATTCAGGGTCTTTTGTGTTACCATATGAATTGTGAAATTTTTTGTTCTAGTTTTGTGAAAAATGTCATTGGTAATTTGATAAGGATCGCATTGAATCTGTAGATTGTGTTTGGTAGTATAGTCATTTTCACAATATTGATTCCTCCTACCCAGGAGCATGGAATGTCTCTCAATCTGTTTATGTCATCTTTGATTTCTTTCAATACTGTCTTATAATTTTCTGTGTACAGTTATTTTGTCTCCTTAGGTAAGTTTATTCCTAGATATTTAATTCTTTTTGTTCCAGTGGTGAATGGGATTGATTCCTTAATTTCTCTTTCTGATTTTTCATTGTTAGTGTATAGAAATGCAAGTGATATCTGTGTACTGATTTTGTATCCTGCAACTTTGCTAAATTCACTTATTAGCTCGAATAATTTTCTGATACTATCTTTAGGGTTTTCCATGTAGAGTATCATGTCATCTGCAAACAGTGAGAGCTTTACTTCTCTTTTTCCAATCTAGATTCCTTTATTTATTTTTCTTCTCTGATTTCTGTGCTTGGACTTCCAGAAGTATGTTGAATAATAGTGGTGAGAGTGGACACCCTTGTCTTGTTCCTGATCTTAGGGAGAATGCTTTCAGTTTTTCACCATTGAGAATAATGTTTGCTGTAGGGTTATCTTATATGGCCTTTACTATGTTGACATTGGTTCCTTCTATGCCCATTTTCTGAAGAGTTTTAATCATAGGTGGGTGTTGAATTTTGTCAAAGGCTTTTTCTGCATCTGTTGAGATTTTTGTATGGTGTTTATCTTTTAATTTGTTAATATGGTAGTATCACATTGATTGATTTATATATATTGAGGAATCCTTGCATCCTTGAAATAAACCCAACTTGATCATTGTGTATGAGCTTTTTGATGTATTGCTGAATTCCATTGGTTAAAATTTTGTTGAGGCTTTTCGCATCTATGTTCATCAGTGATATTGGCCTGTAGTTTTCTTTTCATGTGTTATCTTTGTCTGATTTTGGTATCAGGGTGATGGATGGCTCGTAGAATGAGTTTGGAAGTGTTCCTTCCTCTGCAATTTTTTTGAAAGAATTTTAGAACAATAGGCATTAGCTCTTCTCTAAATGTTTGATAGAATTCTCCTGTGAAGCCATCTTGTCCTGGGATTTTGTTTTTTGGGAGATTTTTTTATCACAACTTGAAGTTAAGTAATTTTATTTGGGTTGTTCATAATTTCTATTTCTTCCTGGTTCAGTCTTGGAAGATTGAACTTTTCTAAGAATCTGTCCATTTCTTCTGGGTTATCCATTTTATTGCCATATAGTTATTCATAATCTCTTATAATCCTTTGTATTTCTACATTGTCTATTGTAACCTCTCCTTTTTCATTTCTAATTTTGTTGATTTGATTCTTTTCTTTTTCTTCATGAGTTTAGCCAAAGTTTTGTTAATTTTGTTTAACTTCTCAAATAACCAGCTTTTAGTTTTACTAATCTTTACTTATTGTTTCTTTCATTTCTTTTTCACTTATTTCTGCTTGGATCTTTATGATTTCTTTCCTTCTGATAATTTAGGGGGCTTTTTATCTTATTTTTCCAGTTTTAGGTGTAAAGTTAGATTTTCTATTCAACATTTTTCTTGTTCCTTGAGGTAGGATTGTGTTGCTATAAACTTTCTTCTTAGAACTTCTTTTGCTGCATCCCATAGGTTTTGAGTTGTTGTGTTTTCATTGTCATTTTTTTCTAGAAATTTTTTTATTTCCCTTTTGATTTCTTCAGTAACCTGTTGGTTATTTAGAAATGTATTGTTTAATCTCCATGTGTTTGTGTTTCTTACAGTTTTTCTTCTTGTAGTTGATATCTAGTCTCATAGCATTGTAGTCAGAGAAGATGCTTGATATGATTTCAATTTTCTTTAATTTACTGAGGTTTGATTTGTGACCCAAGATGTGGTCTATCCTGGAGAATCTTCCATGTGCACTTGCGAAGGTGTATTCTGCATTTGGATGGAATGTCCTGAAGATATCATTGAGATCCATCTTATCCAATGTATCATTTAAGACTTGTGTTTCTTTATTAATTTTCTGTTTTGATGATCTGCTCGTTGGTGTAAGAAGGGTGTTAAAGTCTCCTATTATTATCGTGCTACCATCAATTTCTCCTTTTATGTCTGTTAGTGTTTGCCTTATGTGCTTCTTTGTTGGGTGCATTGTTATGTCTTCCTCTTGGACTGATCCCTTGTTTATTATGTAATATCCTTCCTTATCTCTTGTAATCTTCTTTATTTTAAGGTCTATTTTGTCTGATATGAGACTTGCTGCTCCAGCTTTCTTTTGCTTCCCATTTGCATGGAATATATTTTTCCATCCTCTCACTTTCAGTCTGTATGTATCTTTAGGTCTGAAGTGGGTTTCTTGTAGGCAGCATATATATATATATATATGTCTTGTTTTTGTAGCCATTCAGCCAGTCTGTGTCTTTTGGTTGGAACATTTAATCCATTTACATTTAAAGTAAATATTGATATTTATGTTCCTACTGCCATTTTTTAAAATTGTTTGAAGTTGATTTTGTAGATCTTTTTTTTTTCTCTTGTATTTCTTAACTATATAAGTCCCTTTAACATTTATTGTAAAGCTGGTTTGATGGTACTGAATTCTCTTTAACTTTTGCTTATCTGAAAAGTTTTTATTTCTCCATCATTTTTGAGTGAGATTCTTGCTGGGTACAATAATCTTGGTTGTAGATTTTTCTCTTTCAGTACTTTAAATATATCCTGCCATTCCCTTCTAGCCTGCAGAATTTCTGCTGAAAGATCAGATGTTAAACTTATGGGGTTTCCCTTCTATGTTACTTGTTGCTGCTTTTCCCTTGCTCCTTTAATAGTCTTTCTTTGTGTTTAGTCTTCGTTAGTTTGATTAGTATGTGTCTTGGTGTGTTTCTTCTTGGGTTTATCCTATATGGGACTCTGTGCCTCTTGGCGGAGAAGGCAATGACAACCCACTCCAGTACTCTTGCCTGGAAAATCCTATGGATGGAGGACCCTGGTGGGCTGCAGTTCAAGGGGTCGCTAAGATTTGGACATGACTGAGCGATTTCACTTTCACTTTTCACTTTCATGCATTGGAGAAAGAAGTGGCAACCCACTCCACTGTTCTTGCCTGGAGAATCCCAAGGACAGCGGGGTCACACAGAGTCGGACATGACTGAAGCGACTTAGCAGCAGCAGCAGTGCCTCTTGAACTTGATTGACTATTTCCTTTTCCATGTTGGGGAAATTTTCAATTACAATCTCTTCAAAACTTTTCTCATACCCTTTCTTTTTCTCTTCTTCTGAGACCCTTAAAATTTGAATGTTGGTGCATTTGATATTGTCCCAGAGGTCTCTGAGATGATTGTCAATTCTTTTCATTCTTTTTACTTTATTCTGCTCTTCAGAAGTTATTTCCACCATTCTATCTTCCAGCTCACTGATTTGTTCTTCTGCTTCAGATACTCTGCTATTGATTCCTTCCAGAGTATTTTTATTTTCAGTAATTGTGTTGTTTATCTCTGTATGTTTATTCTTTAATTCTTTTAGGTCTTTGTTAATTGATTCCTGCTTTTTCTTCATTTTGTTTTCAAGGTGTTTGATCTTTATTATCATTATTCTGAATTCTTTTTCAGGTAGTTTGCTTATTTCCTCTTCATTTATTTGGACTTGATTCTTGCTTTTTCTTCATTTTGTTTTCAAGGTTTTTCATCTTTATTATCATTATTCTGAATTCTTTTTCAGGTAGTTTGCTTATTTCTTCTTCATTTATTTATTTCAGGTAGTTTGCTTATTTCCTCTTCATTTATTTCCTCTTCATTTATTTGTTTCTAATTTGGTCTTCATTTGTGTAGTATTTCTCTGCCTTTTTTTTTTTTTTTTTTTTTTGACTTATTGTGTTTGAGGTCTCCTTTTCTCAGGCTTCAGGGTTAAATTCTTTCTTCCTTTTGGTTTCTGCCCTCCTAAGGTTGGTCCATTGGTTTGTGCAAGCTTCATACAGGGTGATATTTGTGCTGAGTTTTTTTTGTTTGTTTCTTTTTCCTCTGATGGGCAAGGCTGACTGGGGTGGTAATCTTGTCTGCTGATGATTGGGTTTGTATTTTTGTTTTATTGTTTAGATGAGGTGTCCTGCACAGGGTTCTACCAGTGGTTGTATGATGTTGAGTCTTGTATTCCAGTGGTTTCCTTTGTGTGAGTTCTCACAATTTGATACTCCCTAGGGTTAGTTCTCTGGTAGCCTGGAGTCTGCTCCTATTACAAAGATTCAGGACTTTATCTCTGGTCAGGAATGAAGATTCCACAAGTAGTTTGTTATGGCATTAAGTGAGATTAAAACAAATACTCAAAAATGAGAAACCAAAGGGGAACCCTAGATAAATGGCAGTTACAAAATCAGGCAAATAATAATTAAAATAATGGAAAATACATATATACATATACACCCAAAAGAAAAGTGATAACAGTCCAACAAAAATAAAGTACAGTTGATTGAACCAGTGAACAAAGGAAATCAAAAATTATGTTTACCAGTTAAGAATAAAACTAACTGGAGCACAACTGGAAAACAAAAAAGTAAGGTGCCAAGTGGGGAATAAAGCAATGAAAACAAGACTAACAAATATGTTGAAAGGAAAGGAAAGAAAGAAGAGAAAGCAAGAACAGATATGCAAAGTTAAATAAAGGTAGATGAAGAAGATTTATATACATTAGAGATCAACTTTAAGTGGGAAACAACAGTAGAAAAGGCAACCAAAGGAATAAATGTAGAAAAAATATAATAGTTTTAAAAAATTAAAAATTAAAATTGTAAAAAAGAGAAAAGAAAAGAAAAAGAAAGAAAGGGGGAAAAAATAAAAGGAAAACTCCACACAACTGCAAAAGCCCAACATAGAGGCAGAGGCTTATAACAATAAAAAGTGTGACTGAATACACACACATATATATACACACACCCATAAGCAAAATCAAAACAGTCCAACAAAACTAAAGTACAACAAATTGACCTGATGAACAAAGGAAACCAAAAATTATATCTACCAGTTAAGAACAAAACTAACTAAAGCACAAACTGGAAAACAAAACTAAAGCAAGATGCCAATTGGGGAATAAAGCAATGAAAATAAAACTAACAAATATGTTGAGAGGAAAAGAAAGAAAATAGGTATGCAAAGTTAAATAGAGGTAGATAAAGATTTATATACATTGAAGATTAGCTGCAAGGGGAACAGAATAGTAGGAAAAGCAAACAAAGGAATAAATGTAGAAAAAATCATAATAGGTTAAAAAAATTAAAATTTAAAAAAGAGAAGGAAAACTCTACAGAGCTGCAAAAGCCCAACGTAGAGGCAGAGGTTTATGACAACAAAAAATGTGACTTAGTGGAAAAAAAGCTCAAAAATTTAATTAGATTTCATAATGCCAATAAAATCTACAACTACAACAGAGGGGGAAAAACAAACAAAAAAAATCCAAAGGAATCTATAGAACAAGTGAAAAGGTAAGAATAATAAGTCACTGCTGTCAGAATCACTGCTGTCAGAGTCCTTTCCCTCGCTGGGAGTCACAGTCCATCTCACCTCCCTAGGATGCCCTCCAACACTGTGCTGCTCTCTGGACCTGCTCTAGGGGCAGCTCAGAATCTAATCTGGTCCTATGCCTGTGTGTTCTTGCTTCCAATGTCCACAGCTCCCACAACTAGTGTGTTTTCCTTTGTGGGAGCTCTCAAAGTCCTTTAATATATTCCATAGACACAGAGTCTGCCCAGTTGATTGTGGAAATTTAATCTGCAGCTTGTATAGCTGGTGGGAAAGTTTTGTGTCTTCTTTCTTAGCCACACTGCCCCTGGGTTTCAATTGTAGTTTTATTTCCACCTCTGGATGGGGGGTCATCCACTGGAGTTTGCTCCTGAGGCTGCCCTGGAGGACTTGGGTTTGCCCCTGTGAGGGCCAGGTGTGGAGGAGGTGCAGCTGCTTGGGTCGCAGTGTTTCTGGCAGCACCAGGTACTCAGGGGAGTTGGCAGCTAAGGCAGCAGGAAATACAATGCTCTACAAGGGTATAGCAACCAGTATTGGCCAATACACTCCAGTATTCTTGCTTAGAGAAGCCCCCTGATGGAGAAGCTTGGCAGACCACAGTCTACAGGGTCACAAGGAGTTGGACACAACCAAAGCGACCCTGCATGTATAGACACAAGATTATTTTTTTGCCTGTGGCTGCTCTGCCCTAGTGAGAGTTGAGTGTGAAGGTGGTGAAACTGCTTGGCTTGCAGGGACCCTGGGTGCACAAAGTGTGCAGGACACGGACATAACTCCTCTGCCCCAGGAGTTATGGCCCTATCTGAGTCTTTTTTCAAGACTCTTGTAGCTGGAAATGAGAAGGCCTCTTTCTTTCACCAGCCTTTCTCTGTAGCTCTGCCCCTTCAGGCACTTAGAGGGATCCCTTGCCTGGGGTCCTTCTCTGTTGTTGGTGCATCAAGCACATAGAGGGGGCCCCCTGGCTGGGTTCCTACTCTGTAGATCAGCATGTCAGGCACTTTAAGTGACACCCTGAGTGGTGTCCTACTCTGTAGTTCTGGCGCATCAGTCTCTTAAAGGAGCACCCTGGGTGGGGTCCTACTCAATGCATCAGGTGTTTGATGGGCCAGCCTCTCTATTGTTCAGCTGCTGATGCTGGCGTGTGGGAAGAGAGAGGCTATGGTGATGGCTCCACCCCCTATGCATGACTCAGCAGTTTTGCCTTGCTTCCACGGCTGCCTGGCTTTCCTCCACAGGCATTTCCCACCCCAATCTCCTCCCTCAAATCCCCTTGATTTGTCTCTCTGCAGTTAACAGCAGCCCTCATCCTGGGATTGCTCCACAATCCCTAAATTCCAGGTCCTAGCTGCTGCAACTTCCAGGGGAATCTGCATCCCCGTCTGGGGTCTGTATGACTGTGGCAAGGACTGTCTGATTTTCATTCCATTTAGGCTGCCACAGATCAACTGTTTCACTCCCAGCCTTAAATGTTTCTCCTCTGACTCAGACAATTGCCCCGATGTGGAGATCAGGCCTCTGTTTCAGTTCCCCCACCCACTGAGGGCAGGTCCAGTCCTACTAACACTCCTGTTTTTCCTACCGAGTTCCTTTGTCCTACCAAATTTTGCATGCTCCTATATATTCTTTTCCACTGGTCAGGTCCTCCCGTCCACTCTCAGCTGGTGTTCTGCATGCACTTCTGTGTCTGAAGGTGTGTTCCTGATATATCTGTGAAAAGAGATGGACTCCACGTCCACCTGCTCCTCCACCGTCTTGTTCTACCCTGACTATAGCCTAATTTTTAATTGCCAACATCTATGTATTTTCATAGTTGACGATATCAGGTTTGTTTTCTACAGTGTCCAAACTGCTTGGCAGATAGCACATATTCAATACACAGTTTTTGAGTGAATAGATTCAGGGAAAATGAATTTTTTAAAGGGAGTCCTTCTTCCTGTGTGAAATCATAGTAGTCAGTGGTGGATTGCCTCACCTGTGGTAAAGCCCCATATAGAGCATACTCTTCACCAGCTGTTAGTGGATATCCGTGTCAACCACGGGGCCTAGTCAAAGGCAGACCCTGCTCCCACCCCGAGGGCCTCTCATGCCTTCCTCTGGGGTTGGGCCATGACTCTGTACTTCTAATACATTCTCAAGCGATACAGATGCTGCTCATCTAGGGATCACAATTCAAGAACCTCTGTTCGAAGCTACAAATTCTGCCTGGTAAAGTCTGAGTGTGCGAAGCATAATCAGAGTTTTCTGTCGTCCTCTGCTCAGCACTGCCACAGAGCACAAAAGCAGGTCACCTTCCTGATTTCCCACCATCATCCCAGTGTGGGGTGGGTCATCAAACTGAAACCGTAGGCTGACAAAGTCCTGGCTTTACCAGGAACTCAGCTGTCATCATTTGACTATTATTTCCCTTCAAATCCACTTCCCCATCCTAACTGCCCCTTCTTGCAAAAATTTTCCTGTTTTTGACAATTCTTCCTTCTCATTGAGTATATCTGGTCCCAACCAAGTCCTATCACTTCTTCTTCTGGATGCTGCTTTGATCTGGGTCCTCTTCCCCATTACCACCGTACCCTTATGACTGAGTGTCTTCTACCTGTCTGTTCTCCCTCTTCATCCACCCTTTACCCCGTTTTGGTCTGGACTCATCTCCCAGGTTAAAATTGGCTGAAACTAGTTAAAATGAGCTTGATGTATTAGTGACAGAAATTGAAAATTCAGGTATGTCTCAGGACCTTCAGAGAGTCAGGCAATGTGGCTCCCTTGCTTCCATGCCTTCTCTCTGTCGTTCTTATTTTCTCTGACTCCAGTCAAGCTTCCTTTGTACAGCAGAGAGAATAAGCATTGTGGACAAAAACAGTGGCAGCCTTACATTGTACAGTGGCTTCACAGGAAAGGTAAATGTTCTCTTCAAGCAGTTTCATGAAATCCCAGAGAAGGGCTAGAATTAGCCTTTCTTAGGTCACATCTGTAGGCTAATCACTGTCAGCAGGTCAGTAGGCTTGGGCTATGTCCTTGAGTGAAAAGGTTGGATTTAAAATGTAGCTTCTGGCAACCCCTTCAGAAACTTATGAGTTGGGGAATGAATATTCTAACACCAAAAAGAATAGCACCAGTACCAGAAGAAGTGGGAAAAGAATTATGAGCAGAACAAAGCAAAAAAAAACAAACAGTGCAAGGTCCCACTGTATAGCACAGAGAACTTTATTCAAATGATAAACCATATTGGAAAGAATATAAAAAAGAATATATATGTGTGTGTCTGTGTCTGTGTGTGTGTGCTTAGTTGCTCAGTCATGTCTGACTCTTTGCAACCCCATGGACTGAAGTCCGCCAGGCTCCTTTGTCCATGGGGGTTCTCCAGGCAAGCATATGAAAGATTGTTGTTGACTCACGCAAAGACGCCAGGATTCTTGGCCCCCCTAGGAGAAGAATTCAATCCGGGGCCAGAGATGAGGTTTGATCTCTCAGAGCTTTTGTGTAATAAAGTTTTATTAAAGTATAAAGGAGATAGAGAAAGCTTCTGACATAGGCATCAGAAGGGGACAGAAAGAGTACCCCCCTGCTAGTCTTCACCTGGATGTTATATAGTCACTAGCAGTCTGTTTATAAAAGAAAGGGATGTCTTAAAACTCAGAATGGCACCAGGCTCCTCACCAATAAGATGCATTTTGGAATAATCTTGGCATGAAATGGTTCATTCTGGGCCATAAAATGATTAACTTGAATCTTGAAGAAGGGCAGATCACCATACAAATATTTTCATTTACATAGATTCAGTTCAGTCCAGTTCAGTCACTCAGTTGTATCCAGCTCTTTGCAACCCCATGAATTGCAGCATGACTCTTTGCGACCCCATCAATCGCAGCCCGCCAGGCCTCTCTGTCTATCACCAACTCCCGGAGTTCACTCAGACTCACGGCCATCAAGTCAGTGATGCCATCCAGCCATCTCATCCTCTGTCGTCCCCTTCTTCTCTTGCCCCCAATTCCTCCCAGTATCAGAGTCTTTTCCAATGAGTCAACTCTTCACATGAGGTGGCCAAAGTACTGGAGTTTCAGCTTTAGCATCATTCCTTCCAAAGAAATCCCAAGGCTGATCTCCTTCAGAATGGACTGGTTGGATCTCCTTGCAGTCCAAGGGACTCTCAAAAGTCTTCTCCAACACCACAGTTCAAAAGCATCAATTCTTCGGCACTCAGCTTTCTTCACATAGATTAGGGGAACAATATATGAGTATAACATACTGGTTTGTCAAGTAGGTTCTGAGCCAGGAGATGGAACCGACTTGAAGACAGAGTTTGGGGTAAATGCATAGTACATTAGCATAGCTTAAGATGAACATTTCCATAAAAGAAATGCATTGGTTATCTCTAGGTTTGAGAATAGTTAACTTCAGGTGAAACCAGGTGTCATTATGGCAACACAGTATTTTAAGAGAAACCTCCTTTTAAATTTGTATAGGGAAGGAAAAAATATCACTAGTTTGTTTCCTCCTGCCGCTTAAGAGAGATAAAAATGTCTGACACTTGCAAGCTATTTCCTCCATTTGGAGACCCCTGGCTTTCTTGCCTGTTACCCTCTCACATACTGGAGTGTGTTGCCATGCCCTCCTCCAGGAATATATATATATATCATATATATATATGGCTTCCCTGGTAGTTCAGTTGGTAAAGAATCTGCCTGCAATGCAAGAGACCCAGGTTTGATCCCTGGATGGGGAAGATCCCCTGGAGAAATAAACGGTAACCCACTCCAGTATTCTTGCCAAGAAAATCCCTTGGAGAGAAGAGCCTGGCAGGCTACAGTCCATGGGATTGCCAAGAGTTTGACACAGCTTAGCAACTAAAACACTAACATATTTATTAAATATATATATATATTATATATTTGTCAAGGCTATGTTTTTTCCTGTGGTTGTGTATGAATGTGAGAGTTGGACTGTGAAGAAGGCTGAGCGCTGAAGAATTGATGCTTTTTGAACTGTGGTGTTGGAGAAGACTCTTGAGAGTCCCTTGGACTGCAAGGAGATCCAACCAGTCCATTCTGAAGGAGATCAGTCCTGGGTGTTCTTTGGAAGGAATGATGCTAAAGCTGAAGCTCCAGTACTTTGGCCACCTCATGCGAAGAGTTGACTCATTGGAAAAGACTCTGATACTGGGAGGAATTGGGGGCAAGAGAAGAAGGGGACGACAGAGGATGAGATGGCTGGATGGCATCACCGGCTTGATGGCATCACCGTCTTGATGGGCGTGAGTCTGAGTGAACTCTGGGAGATCGTGATGGACAGAGAGGCCATGGACAGAATGATGATGGACAGAATGGCATGCTGATTCATGGGGTCACAAAGAGTCAGACACGACTGAGCGACTGAACTGAACTGATATTTGTTGTTCAGTCAGTCATGTCCAGTTCTTTGTGACCCCATGGACTACAGCACACCAGGCTTTCTTGTCCTTCACTATCTTTTGGAGTTTGCTCAAACTCATATCCATTGAGTCGATGATGTCATCCAACCATCTCATCCTCTGTCACCCCCTTCTCCTCCTGCCCTCAATCTTTCCCAGCATTAGGATCTTTTACAATGAGTCAGCTCTTCGCATCAGGTGGTCAAAGTATTGGAGCTTCAGCTTCAGCATCAATCCTTCAGATGAACGTTGATAGTTGATTTCCTTTAGGGTTGACTGGTTTGATCTCCTTGATGTCCAAGGGACTTTCAAGAATCTTTCTCCAACACCACAGTTCAAAAGCACCAATTCTTCAGCACTCAGACTTCTTTATGGTCCAACTCTCACATCCATACATGACTCCTAGAAAAACCATAGAGTCACTTTGCTATACAGCAGAAATTAAACAACACTGTAAATCAACTATACTTCTATTTTTTTTAAGTAATGTTCAACTACCATCAAATCCAATTCTTCCCTTCCTAAATATTTGCCATCTTTTCCAAATGCCTATATTTAGATATGTTTCCTTATTTTTATCTTCTTCCATGAAGCTTTTCCAGACTATTCTGGACCATGGTGACCTTTTCCTTCTTGCAATTTCCACAGTCTTTATAGCCTGTATCAGGTGTTTAGTATTGTCATTTGTTAGTAGTTTCATGTGTATTGGTTCCCTTTTCTCTGCACAGCAGCCACTTGAAGGTAGGAATCTTGTCTCACACCTATTTTCCTCCCTATGCAGTGAATGTGCTAAGTCACTTTAGTCATGTCTGACTATTTGTGACCCACTTTAAGCACAATTTTCTCTCTCTGTCATCCTGTGTGCCTACTTGCTCACTTATTTACACATTGAGCAACTATTTCTTAGAAATTTACTCTGTATCAAAGCAAGTTTTTAGAAGCTGGAAATACAGTGGAAAATGCAGTAATGGCTTCATCCCTAATGAATTTATATTCCATGTGATAAGACATGATCAAACAGGTAATTTTTTTTTTAATCCATGAATAAATAAAGCTAAAGGAACATACATCTAGTAGAACAAAGCAAGTTTCCCTGAGGAACTAATAATTAAAGAACAATCCAAAGGAGTAAAAAGAAGAGATATTCTACTTTAGGAAAAAAGATACAGCACAAGTGAGCACACAAAGATAAGCAAGATTTGAAGGAAGAGGATTTCCTTGTGGCCCAGCAGGAAGCAGGAGGAGGGGGTGGGAACCAACTGTGAGCTCCTTATCAGCCACAGTTAGGAGTTTGGAAGATATCCTAAGGGGAAATTTCTGTAGACTTTTAAGTAAAAGAAAGACATTGTCACTTTTATGTTTTGGAAAAACACTCAAGCTTCTTTTGGAAAATAGATAGGAAGGACAAGATAGAAGCCAAAGAAACCCTGCTAGAAAGTCAACACTGTGTTCTGGGAAAGAAGGTGATAAAGGCTGTAAGAATAAAAAGAAGTAGATGAGGGGCTTGCCTGGCAGTCCAATATTTAGGACTCTGCCTTTCCAGTGCAAGGGGATGCAGCTTCAATCCCTGGTCAGGGAACTAAGATCCCACATGCCTTGTGGTATAGCCAAAAAATATAATAAATAAAATAGGCAAGCAACAAAGATTTGCTGTATAGCACAGGGAACTATTTTAAAAAAAAGAAAGAAAAAGTAGATGGATTTTTAAAGTATTTTGAAAGTAAATCAAGTAGAACTCAATGATTAAGTATCTGTGGAGCTGATCTCATGCTTCTGATTTAGATAACTAGGTAGATTTTATTACTGTTTACTATAGAGAGAACACACTGTTTAGGAGGCAGATAGAAAAGAAGAAGAATTCAATTTTTGACTCGATAGTCTGAGGCACAAAATAGACATCCAGAGAGAGATGTTGAAGAGACATATATAGGTCTGGAGGTCAGAAGAGGCATTGCAACTTTAGATGAAGATTAGGAGGTCTTGAGCCAATAGGTGGTAATTGGTGAGCTCTCCCATAGGAAACTGTAAACTGAGAAGATTTGGGCATGGAGAACCCCATGGAATGGCAGCATTTAATGGTCCTGGGACAGAGCAAGGAGAAGGTGGAAACCAAGACGTGTGTGAAGGAAACAGAGAATGGATGGAGGTGGAGACAGAGGGCAATTGGGGGGGCTGCTCCTGCATTTAGAGAGCCATTGAGCTCAGAGAGAGAAAGATGTTGAAGACACAGAAAACTGGGTGGATTGCTTATGTATTGAGGCACCAAAAAGGATGGAGTTCAAAGTACAAAATAGAAGTGTTGCTATGGTAACGAAAATAGGTGTGTCTTTCTTTCCAATAGAAGTGAATGAGGAAATGGTAGATATGATCAAATGCTGATCTACTCATTATAAAATTTTTTTTATGGCCTTAAAGAATGAGGAGAGTTTGCATGGTTAAATATCCATGGAAATTTGAATTTCAGATAAGCAGGTAGTTTTTCACTGGGGCACACTCATAACGTAAAAAGTATGTGTTGTTTATCTGAAATTCAAATTTCACTAGGCATGCTGATATCTTTTTTTCTAAGTCCAGCAGCGCTAAGAATAGCAAAAGAGAAAAAGCACACTGAAAGCACTGCTGGGACTAATAACTAAGCTTATGGGACTGCAGCTGCAGGAAGTGCAATTTCCCTTTGCAGCTCATCATTTAAATGCAGATACCACCAAAGGAGGCAATTGGACACAGACCTACAGGAGTGACATCATGAAATAGCCAGGTTCGACACTTAGCACAGCTTCATAGATTTATCCATATGTGTCCCCAGAAAAAGTTGAAATTTTAAAACTAAGACAAATATGCTTCACAACTAAGATGTTTAAAGAAAAGTAACATTCCACTGAGCAGTTTTTCTCTCAATATCTATTTAGCGGGGGTGGGGGGTGGGGGTGGTGTGAATACTGCTCTTTACCTTCTCCTTTTAAGCAGTTATGATGGTCATTGGGAAGGCTAGGTTCATAGATTTATTTTTCATCCCGGTCACTTTCCAGTCTGTTCTTTGAGGACCCCTGAATACCAGCACATTTATTATCTATTGTTACCAAACCAAATTTGGATTGTGGTGAAGAAAAAGTACACCATTTATTGCAGGCACCAAGCAACGAGTCCAGGGCAGCTAGTACTCAAAACACGCAAACTCCTCGGTGGGTGTCAGTGAAGCATTTTTAAAGGCCAGGTGAGGAAGAGAGTCACAGGGAACACAATCAGCTTGTGCACAATTCTCTGATTGGTTGATGATGAGGTAACAGGGCAGGATCATGGGGTTAACACTACCAGTCATCAGATGCCAGTAACTCTGGGGACGACATGCTCATGGTCATCATAATTTCTTCCATTTGATACGGGTTTCAGCATCTATAAAACCACTCAGCTAATGTGTATCAGATACTGCTATCCAGATACTTCACAGGGGAGCTACAGCAGAGGATATGGGGATGGGTCTGAATTGGGAAGGCCACATAGGGTCCTCCCTGGAGAAGGGAAAGGCTACCCACTCCAGTATTCTGGCCTGGAGTCAGACGCGACTAAGCGACTTTCACTTCACTTCACATAGGGTCCTGCTCAGTTATACTATTTCTTCCTTGGGCATATCATTTCCTGGGAGTCTCTTTCTTCCAAAGCCTCTAATTGTGAAAGCATTCTTTGTAATAGTTAATAGCCTGTGTCCTATTTTCTGTTAGTCCTAGATTTATATGCACTCTATAGATTTTTTTTCTACTTTTGTTGCATATTCTGTTACTTCTTTCTATTAGTCATTCTGTACAAACAATGAGACCAACATTCAGTTGTCAACGTCCATTCCATGAATGAAAGATAAGTTGTTCACCATCTTCAACATTCAGGTGAGAAAGTTTACTTGAAGTGGCCTAGAGAGAAACATTCATTTCCAAGAGTTAACAGAATTTATTATCTTCCTTATGCCTTTGCTTTGGTTTGCTGAGTCTTGTAGGCATTAATAACAACCTTGCTCCTGTTCATTCTAAATTATAGCTGAATTGGTAGGAAATGCAGGCACGAATATTACCTCCAGAGATGAGTTACTCAGGGTGACTCCACACAGAGTCACAAGGTCTCACTTTCAATTCTTGCTTTCTCTTTACTTGGAGCAGGCAGGCTACAAAAGGCGAAGTGGCCCTCTCTTCATTTATATTATAAAAAAAGGAGAAAAATCAATATATTTTTCAAATAGATTCATTGCTAGTCTAATACACGTTTTAGAACTAATTTCTTTCCTAGAAGTGAATAATTGAATTCTTTGCAGTCCTCAGCAAAAATTAAAACATACATGATGCTTCTTTATTTTACAGAGTAAAAGTTCTCAAAAAGAAATTTGTGACATCACATTTTAATATTTTGTGTGATTTCACATGAAATTTCAGCATTTATCTCAGTAATTTGTATTTTGAATAAACAAGAACAATGAAGACACTGAAATTTATATATGTGTGCGTGTGTGTGTGAAATATATAGAAAAAAACTTGAAAGGCTAGCAGAAATGGCAGTTTTTTTCTGTCTTTTGATGATACATCTTATCTTAGCAAGCTTTTTTATTTCTAATTGTTCTGAATTTAGGAGATAATCTTTTGAGAAACAAAATGACAGTGTCATCAATAATACTAATTGTCTTGACTAGTAAATTATCTTACATGACCAAAATCAAGTGAGTTGATTCATTACCTTCAATTTGGCTAATGAAGCCACTTTGATTTTTGAAAAGAACATGCATCCTGTAGGCCAATTATTTAACAAGTAGTGATTTTAGAAAGAAGAAAAGAGAAAAAATAGAAATTTCTGCCTATAAATATGTCTTAGAGTAAATTTGAATCAAGCAGGAATTTTCTAACTTTGGAAAGCTTCAGGTAGAAGTACATAGAAGTATCATGCTCCTTCAGAGGTAAAAGTCAGTGTCTATGTTTTATGAAGCAGTTTACACTTTTCTATGTTTGTGTTGTAATTTCCATGACTGTTAAATAACCAACTATAACAAAGTGCAAAATACTGAATAAGCAGGAATATCAGTTAGATCGAGTTTATCTACTTCTTATTTAAGGACAATATGTATTTAGAATTTACAGTTATCTTGAACTATGTCTTTTCTTTAATGTAATTTATATCTGTTTGGCAATATGCAAAAAGAACAGAAAAGAAAAACACCCTCTCTTTTTCAGTCACACAAATTTCTTTTTAATCCTATGTATTTAGATATTTATGCAAACAGAAAATGAACACTAGGTAAATATTGGGTACAGTACTTGTTGCTACCAAATCGTGATTTATATCTGAGAGTGTATTTATATCTTGAACATTTCCTGCTTTCCATATTTGAGTCCTTATCTTCTTTGTAGCCATTGCAGAGTAGTTCTACATTCATTTTATTTTTTTAATATAAATTTACTTATTTTAATTGGAGTCTAATTACTTTACAATATTGTAAATTTCTGCAATCACCTCAGACATAGGTAAATTTAAATACAGTGTCTAATTCAGTTCAGAAGTTAAGATGCCCCAGGGAGTTACCTTCTGTTTATAGAACTCTGACTCTCAAACTCAGAGCCAGGACCTCCCTACCACCTCTGTCAGAGGCAGTAAGGATTCCAGAGGACTCAGTTTTCTTCCATTAACTTGCAGGTTTATGTAGAACTGAAGATGCCAGAGTTCCTGGGTTTAAGATGCTTCTTGGAGGGGGCTTTTACTTTAGACATTATACTGAAAAATTTGCTCTTTCCTTCATGATTATCTAACAAGTAATCATCAAAACCTTTCTATTTTCTGCCTTAGTTGCACCATTTTGTGCTTGTCTGTCCCTTTGAGCCTCACCTTAACAAATTCTGAGTGTCTGTATTTTAGAGACTTGGGGGTTTAGGCTAGCTTGCAACTCTGACAGTGTTAACTAAAATGTTTTGCCACAGTCTCAGACAATAACAAGGTAGAAAAGGAGGAATAAAGAAAGAAAAAAATAGTAACTAGAATGAAATAGACATCATAAACACTATCAAAATGTCCATGATTGGAGGAACCCTGGTTCCAGTCAGCACTTAAAAGGCTCAAGATTCCACCAGGCAGTGATGGAAAGAACCAGAAAGCCCACCTCACCCTGCAGTTCTCAATCTGGGCTGCTGGTTAGAGTCACGGGGAAATTTTTTTTAAGTGTTGCTACCAGGGCTTCATGCATATCCCTTTAAAAGTGATGTGGTAATTGGCCTCCAATTAAAATAAATAAATTTAAATTAAAATAAATAAATAAATAAAAGTGATGTCTCCACAACAGCAAAACTTTAAAAATCTCCCAGATGGGAACTTCCCTGGTGGTCCAGTGGTTAAGAATCCCCAACTCGGGGGACACAGATTCGATCTTGGTCAGGGGACTAAGAGCTCACACACTGAGAGCAACTGAGTCCGAGAGGTGAACTAGAGAAAGCTCACACACCAAAACAAAGACCCAGAGAGGCCAAAATAAATAAAATTAAAACTTCCGGATGGTTTTAATGTGCAGCCAGGGTGAACTAATTGGCTCCCAGAAGATACATGTGTCATAAGAACGCTACTTAGGACAGAAGCCCAACTGGCAGCTTGTCTGTGATCTGGTCACAGTAGGACAGAATCTGGGATGAGAAACGGGTATAGATAATTTCCTCTTGGCTCTTGAAGCCATTTGGGACAGGGGTTCCCAAACGTGACAACTCAATTGGAGGACATACAAGATACAATTGCCTTTCACAGGTTTCATCTTGGATAAAACCTTAAATTTCTCATCTAGTTGCAACTTACTTACAGATGACATGATAGGAAATAAAATCCAACTAAATCCATAGATTGCAAAGGATAATCCCTTCACTAGTAACATCAGAATCATGTGGGAAGTTGTTAGGCATGCAGACCATCGGGTCCCAACTTAGACCTACTGAATCAGAAACTCTGGGAGGGCACCTGGCCCCTAGTTTGACAGACCCTAGCCCTCTGTGTGAGTCTCATGCATGCTTACTTTGGGGACCCACTGGAGCAGAGACTGCAGAAGAGAAAACATACAGTTGAATAGAATGTGTTCACACCTTCACGGGGTAATCATAGGGTTCTAGAGAGGGTCAAGAAGTCTGATGCAAATCTACACAAAGGAAGTAAAGGGGATGATACATGTTTATATTTGGTAACTTTCTATGTCCTTTTAAAATTATTTAATACTTTTTTCATATATATGTATATATAAATATGTGGTTTTGTGTATAAATAGATATAGAGAGATAGATGAATTGCAAGCTGAAATCAAGATTGTTGGGAGAAATATCAATAACCTCAGATGTGCAGATGATACCACCATTATGGAAGAAAGTGAAGAAGAACTAAAGAGCCTTTTAATGAAAGTGAAAGAGAAGAGTGAAAAAGTTGGCTTAAAGCTCAACATTCAGAAAACTAAGATCATGGCATCCAGTCCCATCACTTCATGACAAATAGATGGGAAAACAGTGGAAACAGTAAGAGACTTTATCTTCTTGGGCTCCAAAATCACTGCAGATGGTGATTGCAGCCATGTAATTAAAAGATGCTTGATCCTTGGAAGGAAAGCTATGATCAACATAGATAGCATATTAAAAAGCAGAGACAAAAAAAAAAAAAAAGGCAGAGACATTACTTTGCCAACAAAATTCTATATAGTCAAAGCTATGGTTTTTCTAGTAGTCAGGTATGGATGTGAGAGTTGGACCATAAAGAAACCCGAGTAGCAAAGAATTGATGCTTTTGAACTGTGGTGTTGGAGAAGACTCTTGAGAGTCCCTTGGACTGCAAGGAGATCCAACCAGTCCTTCCTAAAGGAGATCAGTCCTGGGTGTTCATTGATGGGACCGATGTTGAAGCTGAAACTCCAATACATTGACCACCTGATGAAAAGAGCTGACTCATTTGAAAAGACCCTGATGCTGGGAAAGATTGAGGGCAGGTAGAGAAGGGGACGACAGAGGATGAGATGGTTGGATGGCATCACAGACTCAATGGGCATGAGTTTGGGTAAACTCCGGGAGTTGGTGATGGACAGGGAGGCCTGGTGTGCTGCAGTTCATGGGGTCACAAAGAGCTGGACACGATTGAGCGACTGAACTGACTGAACTGATGCATGTATACATGCTTAGTCACTCCATCAGTCGTGTCTGACTCTTTGCAACCCCATGGACTGTAGCCTGTTGGGATCGTTTGTCCATGAGATTTTCCAGGGAAAAATACTGGAGCCAGTTGCCATTTCCTTCTCCAGGGGCCCTTTCCAACCAAGGATCAAAAACATGTCTCTGGTGTCTCCTACATTAGTAGGTAGATATTCTTTACTGCTGTGCCACTTGGGAAGCTCATGTATACATTTGCTTGGGTATACATACTTATACAGGTGTATATGGTATATATGTGTATACCCAAGCATGTGTATATAGCCCTATATACATGTATATAGAGAGCTTCCCTGGTAGCAATGTAGAATTCACCTGCAATGTGGGAGTCCCAGCTTCAATCCCTTGGTTGGGAAGATCCCTGGAGAAGGAAATGACAACATGGTAAATCCCATGGACAGAGGAGTCCGGCAGTCAGTCCTTGGGATCACAAAGGTTGGATATGGCTTAGTGACTAAACCACCATGACATGTGTATATACATGTATATGAAAGTGAAAGTTGCTCAGTCATGTCTGACTCTTTGTGACCCCATGGACTATACAGTCCATGGAATTCTCCAAGCCAGAATACTGGAGAGTGGGTAGCCTTTCCCTTCTCCAGGGGATCTTCTCAACCAAGGGATCAAACTCAAGTCTCCCACATTGCAGGCGGATTCTTTACCAGCTGAGCCACAAGGAAAGCCCAAGAATACTGGAGTGGGCAGCCTTTCCCTTCTCCATCGGATCTTTCTGACCCAGGAATCCAACTGGGGTCTCCTCCATTGCAGGTGGATTCTTTACCTAATGAGCTATGAGAGAAGTGCATATATATGTATACACACATACATGTATACACACACACACATATACATGCCTGTATGTATGCCCATGCATGTGCATGCACACACACACACATCAAAAGGATAATTGAGAAATTCAAGACACATGAAAACAAGGGTAGAAAACTACTAAGTCCACAAAAAAATGCAAACATGGAGATCTACTACAAGTTTTAATTATCATAGTTACAGTGATCAAAGCAAAAAAGAAACAGGATTCAGAGAAAAACAAATCAAGTGTTCAGATGAAATATGGTTTTTTTCTAGTAATGAAAAATAACTGAGCAAATTTCTCTCCTTATAATGACTAAGGACATCTCAATAGACTGAGTTGCTCCTTGGCTACCTGGTGTAAGCAACATGTGCCACTTTCTTTGACAATCAAGGTTTGGCAGAGGACAGGGTTAAGGTCCATATCAAGAAGTTGGAGAGCTACCTCAAGATGAGCACTAGCACTTAAAAGCATGTTTCTCCATCTCCAAAACTCCCTGGATACTCAGAATTTGTGGCAAAAAACAACATCAAAGAAACAAATGCCTGTGTCCACTGGTGGCCTTCACTTTTTCTTGAGAAATAACTCAAGATCAATACTCTTTTGTGTAACCACTTTAATTTCCCATGATTGTATATAATAACTTGCACACTCGTGCAAGGATGACTTTAAAATGACATCATGCCTTGTTTTATTTTTATTTCAATATTAAATAAAATGTGTCATTGCAAGAGCCTATTGACTTTATAAGAAATACAAAGATGTATCCTGAAAGTTGCAGCTTATATATTTTTTATTGTTTTGTATGATTGACTATGTACAATAAGTCATTTGTGAAGAAGAGAAAAGATTGGGGCAAAATTATCTTAGATTTGCTTATGAAGTGCCTTCAAAGAATAGAAAAAAAGAGAATATGCTTCTTCTTCACCATCCCCCTCCACCTTTGCTACACTAAGCCAATGTGACAAAATACAACTATAGGTTGAGGCCATCCAGTTAAAAGTATTCACATTCATACCGATTTTACTACAAATGAAGCCACACCTCTACTATCCCTTGGGAGATATCTTAGCCCAAATTCTACTCTGTGCAGAAAAAAGGCTCAGAGATGAATTTAACTTCTGTACTTACTTCAAATCTTTCCCAGTGGTGAGTTAGCATGCAGATAAATGATTAATTCTCATGTAGTTATCACAATGATATATTGCAACTCTAAAGACAGACACCTGCGGTTCTATTTGCAACTGTTTAATTCCTCTAAATTTTGTCAAATGCCATTAAGGGATCAAGTGTGGGAATCAGCAAATTCTGCTCCAGTGATTCATGAATATAATGTGAATATTCTGCAAGAGGGAAAATATATACATTTATGTCTATAATATACATATATGTATGTATATATACAATAGATATATAATCTCCTACATAGTTAAAGCTGTTACAATTAGACTCAAATAAAATGCTATTTGTGTGAAATCAAACTGAATCTATTAGCAGTTTATATTCACCATGTACTTCCTTAGAAGTACACATTAAGATGCTATTTGAAAAGTGAAATTTTTAAAAAATAAAAGGCAGTTTTCATTATAGTAACAGTCAAGAGGTTTTTAAATATTAAGCCCAGAATTTTACCTTCTCTCTTCACTGTACCTTAAAGAAAAAGACATAACTGCATCAATATCAAGAAAGTGGAGGATTATTACTGTTGTTGATATTCAGTTCAGTTCAGTTCAGTCACTCAGGTGTGTCTGACTCTTTGGAACCCATGAAGCGCAGCATGCCAGGCCTTCCTGTCCATCACCCACTCCCGGAGTTCACTCAGACTCATGTCCATCAAGTCAGTGATGCCATCCAGACATCTCATCCACTCTGTCTCCTTTTCCTCCTGCCCCCAATCCCTCCCAGCATCAGAATCTTTTCCAATGAGTGAATTCTTCGCATGAGGTGGCCAAAGTACGGGAATTTCAGCTTTAGCATCATTCCTTCCAAAGAACACCCAAGGCTGATCTCCTTTAGAATGGACTGGTTGGATCTCCTTGCAGTCCAAGGGACCATCAAGAGTCTTCTCCAACACCACAGTTCAAAAGCATCAGTTCTTCGGCACTCAGCCTTCTTCACAGTCCAATTCTCACATCCATACATGACCACTGGAAAAACCATAGCCTTGACTAGATGGACCTTTGTTGGCAAAGTAATGTCTCTGCTTTTCAATATGCTCTCTAGGTTGGTCATAACTTTTCTTCCAAGGAGTAAGCGAGTTTTAATTTCATGGCTGCAGTCACCATTTGCAGTGACTTTGGAGCCCCCCAAAATAAAATCTGACAAACTTTCCCCATCTATTTCTCGTGAAGTGATGGGACCAGATGCCATGATCTTCATTTTCTGAATGTTGAGCTTTAAGCCAACTTTCTCGCTCTCCATGTCACTTTCATCAAGAGGCTTTTTAGCTCCTCTTCACTTTCTGCCATAAGGGTAGTGTCATCTGCATATCTGAGGTTATTGAGATTTCTCCTGGCAATCTTGATACCAGCTTGTGCTTCTTACAGCCCAGCATTTCTCATGATGTACTCTGCATAGAATTAAACAGGGTGACAATATACAGCCTTGACGTACTCCTTTTCCTATTTGGAACCAGTCTGTTGTTCTAAGTCCAGTTCTAACTGTTGCTTCCTGACCTGCATATAGGTTTCTCAGAGGCAGGTCAGGTGGTCTGGTATTCCCATCTCTTGAAGAATTTCCCACAGTTTATTGTGATCCACACAGTCAAAGGCTTTGGCATAGTCAATAAAACAGAAATAGATGTTTTTCTGGAACTCTCTTGCTTTTTGCATGATCCAGAGAATATTGGCAATTTGATCTCTGGTTCCTCCGCCTTTTCTAAAACCAGCTTGAACATCTGGAAGTTCATGGTTCACATATTGCTGAAGCCTGGCTTGGAGAATTTCTTTGGGATTGGAATGAAAACTGACATTTTCCAGTCCTGTGGCCACTGCTGAGTTTTCCAAATTTGCTGGCATATTGAGTGCAGCACTTTCATGGCATCATCTTTCAGAATTTGAAACAGCAAAAGGCTGGAATTCCATCACCTCCACTAGCTTTGTTTGTAGTGATGCTTTCTAAGGCCCACTTGACTTCACATTCCAGGATGTCTGGCT
>NW_024070187.1:2164673-2279424 GCF_014754425.2 Oryx dammah
AGCCAGACATCCTGGAATGTGAAGTCAAGTGGGCCTTAGAAAGCATCACTACAAACAAAGCTAGTGGAGGTGATGGAATTCCAGCCTTGAGCTGTTTCAAATTCTGAAAGATGATGCCATGAAAGTGCTGCACTCAATATGCTAGCAAATTTGGAAAACTCAGCAGTGGCCACAGGACTGGAAAATGTCAGTTTTCCTTCCAATCCCAAAGAAAGGCAATGCCAAAGAATGCTCAGACTACCACACAATTGCACTCATCTCACATGCTAGTAAAGTAATGCTCAAAATTCTCCAAGCCAGGCTTCAGCAATACATGAACCGTGAACTTCCAGATGTTCAAGCTGGTTTTAGAAAAGGCGGAGGAACCAGAGATCAAATTGCCAATATCCGCTGGATCATGGAAAAAGCAAGAGAGTTCCAGAAAAACATCTATTTCTTCTTTATTGACTATGCCAAAGCCTTTGACTGTGTGGATCACAATAAACTGTGGGAAATTCTGAAAGAGATGGGAATACCAGACCACCTGACCTGCCTCTTGAGAAACCTATATGCAGGTCAGGAAGCAATAGTTAGAACCGGACATGGAACAACAGACTGGTTCCAAATAGGAAAAGGTCAAGGCTGTATATTGTCACCCTGTTTAATTAACTTCTATGCAGAGTACATCATGAGAAATGCTGGGCTAGAAGAAGCACAAGCTGGAATCAAGATTGCCAGGAGAAATCTCAATAACCTCAGATATGCAGATGACACCACCCTTATGGCAGAAAGTGAAGAGGAACTAGACAGCCTCTTGATGAAAGTGAAAGAGGATAGTGAAAAAGTTAGCTTAAAGCTCAACATTCAGAAAACGAAGATCATGGCATCTGGTCCCATCACTTCATGGGAAATAGATGGAGAAACATTGGAAACAGTGTCAGACTTTATTTGGGGGGGGCTCCAAAATCACTGCACATGGTGATTGCAGCCATGAAATTAAAACACACTTATTCCTTGGAAGAAAAGTTATGACCAACCTAGATAGCATATTGAAAAGCAGAGACATTACTTTGCCAACAAAGGTCCATCTAGTCAAGGCTATGGTTTTTCCAGTAGTCATGTATGGATGTGAGAATTGGACTGTAAAGAAAGCTGAGTGCTGAAGAACTGATGCTTTTGAACTGTGGTGTTGGAGAAGACTCTTGAGAGTCCCTTGGACTGCAAGAAGATCCAACCAGTCCATTCTGAAGGAGATCAGCCCTCAGAGTTCTTTGGAGGGAAGGATGCTGAAGCTGAAACTCCAGTACTTTGGCACCTCATGCGAAGAGTTGACTCATTGGAAAAGACTCTGATGCTGGGAGGGATTGGGAGCAGGAGGAGAAGGGGACGACAGAGGATGAGATGGCTGGATGGCATCACTGACTCGATGGACGTGAGTCTGAGTGAATTCCGGGAGTTGATGATGGACAGGGAGGCCTGGAGTGTTGCAATTCATGGGTTCACAAACAGTCAGACACAACTGAGCGACAGAACTGCACTGAACTGAATAATGAACAATTTTGAACATCTTTTCATGTGTTTGTTAGCCATCTTTATGTCTTCTTTGGAGAAATGTCTGTTTAATTCTTTGGCCCATTTTTGATTGGGTTGTTTGCTTTTTGGAATTGAGCTGCAGGAGCTGCTTGTATATTTTTGAGATTATTCTTAACGCTTTCCTATTCTCTAGAAGATTCTCACTGACCAGGGTGCTCTAGAAGCTGCACAGGAAGCAATTCACATTTACTGATAATAAGACACAGTACTTTCCCAAACTGCTCAAATATATAAATCCATCAAATATTCATGAATTTGTTAACTGACTAGCAAATGAGAGAAAAGAAAGTGGCGTAAATTGGAGAAGTATTCTTAGATCTTTGTATTTTTTAGTTCATTCCAATATTTCTTTTAATGATTTAGTGTAAAGGAAATTAAAAATAAACAATTACTTCAATTTATACTTTTACCTAGATATCACTATTTAGATTTTTAAATATTACCTTATAATATTTTAATGCATTTAATTTTAATAAGGTTGTTCTGACTTTTTATTTCTTAACGGCAACATATAAAGTTGACACATATGTCAACCTTTGTTGATATATGAAGAATTTTTGAAGAATGAAACCTGTAAAAAAAATTCCTTAGTGTTTTTGTCTTAATGGAAATTTTGTTCTATTGGGATTCTGAATAAAATTAAAGCTTTGTAACTTTATTTTTTCAAAACATCTTAATTTAATTCCACAAAATTGTACTTTCTGTTCTATGATTGATAAACAAATGATAGGGTTAATCAAATAGTATAAGAATCTTTTTAAATTAATTTTTATTGGAGTATAGTTGCTTTACAATGTTGTTAGTTTCTGCTGTACAGTAAAGCGAATCAGCTATACATATACATATATCGCCTCTTTTTTGGGTTTCCAGCAGAGTTCCCTGTGCTAAACAGTAAGTTTTCATTAGTTATCTATTTTATACATAGTAGTGTATATTGGAGAAGGCAATGTTACCCGACTGCAATACTCTTGCCTGGAAAATCCCATGGACGGAGGAGCCTGGGGTCACTAAGAGCCAGAGACTACTGAGCGACTTCAGTTTCACTTTTCACTTTTCACTTTCACACATTGGAGAAGGAAAGGGCAACCCACTCCAGTGTTCTTGCCTGGAGAATCCCAGGGACAGGGGAGCCTGGTGGGCTGCCATCTACGGGGTCGCACAGAGTCAGACACGACTGAAGCGACTTAGCAGCAGCAGCAGCAGCAGTGTATATATGTCAATTCCAATCTCCCAGATCATTCCCTTTCCTGGCTTGGTGTACATATTTGTTCTCTACATCTGTGTCTCTATTTCTGTTTTGCAGGTAATATCATCAATACCATTTTTCTAGACTGCATATATATGTTAATATACAATTTGTTTTTTTCTTCCTAACTTACTTCACTCTCTATGACAGTCTCTAGGTCCATCGACATCTCTACATTAAAAAAAAAAAAAATCTTTCTAAGTAGACTATACACTAGGAAAAATATGAATTAGAAAGAGGAAATAAAGAACCACATTATTAATTAGGTATCTGTAATTCTGGGCTTTCCTCATAGCTCAGTCAGTAAAGGATCTGCCTGCAATGTAGGAGAACCAGATTTGATTCCTGGGTCAGGAATATCCCCTGAAGAAGGAAATGGCAACCCACTCCGGTATTCTTGCCTGGAGAATCCCATGGACAGAAGAGCCTGGTGGTCTACAGTCCATGGTGTCACAAGAGTCGGACACAACTCAGTGACTAAACCACCATCTGTAATTCTACTGCTAATTGGAAAAGTCGGTTTAATAGACTTATTGTTTGAAATAATTATTTGTTACAGGTATTTCTGTTGCCATTTGGGAAAATATCTTTCAATTATTTTCAAATATGTTTATTCTTTGAAATATGTCAAATACAAGAAAATAGCATCTAAGTGAAAGTGTGGAACTATTTCCTTCTGTTTTTCAAAATGATCCTTTCCATACAGTTATCCTCTCCATAACTAAGCTAAATATTAGATTATCAATATTGGCATTTCCCAATGGTGCTTCTTGTGGCAAGCAAATGCTTGGGGGCCTTATAAGTAAGTTAATTTTGAGCCTCAGTCCCAAGAAGTTTTCTTAAAATTTATCCCTGGGTCAGGAAGATCCCCTGGAGGAGGGCATGGCAACCCACTACAGCATTCTTGCCTGGAGAAACCCATGGACAGAGGAGCCAAAGGGTTGCAAAGAGTCAGACACGACTGAAGTGACTTAGCGTACATGCACACAGTTGATGTACAAGGTTGTTTTAGATTCAGTTGTCTAGAAAAGTTATTTGGTTATACATAGATATATATTCTTTTTCATATTCTTTTCCATTATGGCTGATCATAAGATATTTACTATAGTTCCCTATGCTATACAGTAGGACCTTGTTGTTCATCCACCCCATATACAACAGTTTTAATTAACACACTAAAATCAGTGTAGTCAGTCCTTCCCCTCATTGTTCCTCTTCCTGCTCTCCTCTTATCAAATTCATGTCTACATTCTACAACTTTACTTTTGCAAGATCTCCTATTATCTTTTTTTATTGTCAGAACTATTACACTAGTGCTTGTCCTCATTACTGTTGACTTTGGTGATTGTAATAGCTTCTTGTTCTTTCTAATCTCCAAGGTAACACAGACAGAATAATCTTTCTAATAATCTACTTTCTTACTCAGATTCTTTATTGAGTTCCCCCTCCAACTGAATATAGTTAAAGCTTTGTGTGTGTGTGTGTGCCTGTATGTGTGTAAATGTCAGTGCTAGATGAAGGCAATTTTTTTAGGCTCTTCACAATCTTAATTTTTCAACTTGACATCCCAGTATAATCCTACCCAAACCTCATGTTCCTTCCAAACAGCCACTTACCTGACCTGATAACCTGGTGATTCCTAGTGCTAGACATTCACTGAAAGGGTCTTCTATGTCTGGAGTACTCTATGAACTTTCCCCTCCACCTGGCAAAAATTCTTCCCTAGGTTCCAATTCCAATTTCTATAAACGTTTTCCATTAGGCTCTAACCACCTTCTCACCCCTAATCAATACATTATCTTTCTCTTCATTTCACACACATCACATCGTAACATGAATTCCAGGTAGTTGTGCTACTGTCCAGCATATAAAGTGTCAAAGTATAACCTCCTTGAAGAGAAAAGACTGAGACTTTCTCACCTTTGCATTTATCACAGCACCTTATATAACCTTGCACACACACAACAGATTATTTGGTGAGAGAATGATTAAGTAAATAAATGGACAAATGAAGGAATATATGAATAAGTAAATGAAGAGAGATCAGTGTTCACTCAAAGAGGCTGGAGCTGCTGTATAACATTAATATTTGGCCAAGACACTCACTTGGCAATGTAGGAGAATTTATATGCAAAAGCATATTTCTAATTCATTCAGTGCATTCTTGGTTACCTGTAAATAAAGTAACTGCCTTGTCAATTATCCATGGCAACTTGAGACTTCCTTAGAAGTAATGCTTAGCCAGATAAGGTTAATGAATTGATAAAACTGGAAGGAAGTAGTGGTGGAGGATGAGGTTATAAGGATTCAAACACTTAGCAGTTACAAAAAAGCTCTATCATAAAATCAATTTGAATTAAGAATCTCTGCCACATGCAGAAAAGTAAAGAGTCAGGCATGACTGAGCGACTTCACTTTCACTTTTCACTTTCATGCATTGGAGAAGGAAATGGCAACCCACTCCAGTGTTCTTGCCTGGAGAATCCCAGGGACGGGGGAGCCTGGTGGGCTGCCATCTATGGGGTCACACAGAGTCGGACACGACTGAAGCAACTTAGCAGCAGCAGCAGCAAAAGGACTAAATAATTACAATGATAAGTTTACTGATAGCTCTGTTATTATGTACATATCGAAGCCCTATTCTGCATCTGATCAAATATGTTTGTTTTGTCATATCTACACAAAAAGCAAATGAGTGTGTTTTATTTGTGCTTTTGTTTTTCCTTTACACATCAATGCAAGCAGCTAATAAAAATTGAGCCTCAGTTCAATCCAGTTCAGTCACTCAGTCATGTCCAAATCTGTGACCCCATGAATCGCAGCACGCCAGGCCTCCCTATCCATCACCAACTCCCAGAGTTTACCCAAACTCATGTTCATCGAGTCGGTGATGCCATCCAGCCATCTCATCCTCTGTAGTCCCCTTCTCCTCCTGCCCCCAACCCCTCCCAGCATCAGGGTCTTTTCCAATGAGTCAACTCTTCTCATGAGGTGGCCAAAATATTGGAGTTTCAGCTTCAACATTAGTCCTTCCAATGAACACACAGGACTCTTCTCCTTTAGGATGGATTGGTTGGATCTTCTTGCAGTCCAAGGGACTCTCAAGAGTCTTCTCCAATACCATAGTTCAAAAGCATCATTTCTTCAGTGCTCACCTTTCTTCATAGTCCAAATTTCACATCCATACATGACCACTGGAAAAACTATAGCCTTGACTAGATGGACCTTTGTTGGCAAAGTAAATTCTCTGCTTTTGAATATGCTATCTAGTTTGAGCATAACTTTCCTTCCAAGGAGTGAGCATCTTTTAACTTCATGGCTGCAATCACCAACTGCAGTGATTTTGGAGCCAAAAAAAATAAAGCCTGACACTGTTTCCACTGTTTCCCCATCTAGTTCTCATGAAGTGAAAATTGAGCCTAATAACTTTAATAATTCCTGCTTAGAAATATCTCTAGTTCAGTTTTGTTCATCTTGCAAACACATGCAAAAATATGTCAAAGTTGACATAAAATGAATGTCTGTGATGTGTGAGTGTAGAGAAAAATCAATACATTAGGGTATTTATTCAATGTTTATTATCTATTAATTCATCTTAATATCACCAAAATTATAAGGTAAGATCTGGAAAGGTAAACACATTGGGAAAAATCCATTTCTTTACTCAGAAATGGCCCATGCTCTGCCTGGAGCCACCACCAAGAGTGTGGATAGGGTAGCAAAGTGATGGTTTGCAAGAAATGGATTATCCCAAAGGGCACAGTCCATCCTTTGATATCTTCTTGGAGGATTTGGATAGTTGAGCTGACATAAGACTAATGAGCAAGATCTATCCTGCTGTTGAGTACACCTGGGAATAGCACTCCTGAGGCCGCACACACCAGCACAAAGAGGAAGACGTCGCATGTACGCCACTCCCGCAGAGACTTCTCAGAAACCCCTCCAAGAGGCTGCAGCCCACTATGAGACCAAATCACTAGGCTAGCCAACAATGGAGGAGTCCCTGTGACAACCCCTGATCCCTACCAGAATGTAAACTCCTGGGATCAACAGGTTGATAGGAGGCAATAAGGCTGCAAGAGGAGCAATTCAAATACCATCTAACCAATCCTTTGCAGCTCACTGATCTAAAATACCTGTAAATTCAAATAGGCCTTGGCTTCCTCTGCTTCCATTATCGACATAAGTGATCGTTCATTGTCTTCTCTTTTTCCATCGTCTGCTGTCCAATGGAAAGGAGATGCAGCTGGTCCACTGTGACTCTGGACTTGCTCCAGGATCCAGTGAGGAGCCAGGGGTGCTGCTATCTCCCTGCCTTTGTGGTTTGTTCTTCCCTGCAGCTCTGTGCAGATGATTTGAGGTTGGGACCAAGTCAGTGGTGACAAATTAGGGCATGAAATTAAACTCAGGAAGTCATGGTATGTACCAGGTTTTTCAAGTTGAAAATACTCTTGAGAAAACAAAACACAGTAAAAAGTCATTTGTGTGTGAAGAGTTGTCACTCATCTATAAATGTGAAAAAGATTGTCTGAAGATTCAGAATGACAAACCTTATGATTACAAAAATTGTATCATCTCTCTATAATATATTTTTATGTCATAACTGTTTTATGTCATGACTGTATTTTTAATTAAAATTTACAAAATATTTTAAATCTCAGACTGAATGGTAGCTTATAATATTTCACCTCTGTGGGGAAATCTTAGAAATCTGATTTGCAAGGCTTTTTTCTTTTAACTCCAAAATATATTTTGGCTCCATATCAGTTAGAGTTGCTGGAAACAGCTGTTGGTAAGAATAATACTAAATACTGTCCATCTTCCTCTCTCCTTTTTGAACAAGAGTTACTTCTCCTTTCTACAGAAGATCAATTTGCTTGACTTCCTCCAATGCTCAGATAGGGTGTAAAATTGGTACATCTCAGCTTACTTCCTCAAATGCAAATGAAGATCACATGATATGTGTAAGGGTCATACATTTCTCACTTTCATTATAAGCGAGCTTTCCCGAAACATAAACAGAACACTGGTAGTTGGTGACATCTGAGAATTACTAAATCATCTCACTAAACTAGGCTGTCTCTTTTGGTCTGTACATGTTTAAACAACAGTTTAAAGTATAGTATCCCTGGTCCATTTGTGGACCATCTTTACCTTGACTTTTTAACACTCTCATCATTTAAATTGCTATTAATATCCTGCTATTCTTTCCATATAAAGAAGATCCTGCTCCTCAAAATTAATATACAGGAATTTATTCAGCTTATAATAACAGAACTTGCATAGATGAAAGAACAAACAGCAAATACCAAATCTGTATTAAGAATAATGATACCTCAAAACTCGTAAGCAAAGAAGATCTGGAGTCTATTTCATGAAGGATGTGAGTCTTAAAGGCAGCTTAAATTTAAATGAAGTAAGAGGGTCTCACGGGGCTGAGATCACATTTGAGAAAATCCCCAGAGGCAAACACTCTCAGAAGGCAATAGGCTGAGGAAATAAACACCTAAGCATGAACTGAAAAAAAAAAAAAAAATTAATCTTTATCAACACTTAATTAACTTATTCTTATAAACAACCCTAGGAAGTAGACAGTGCTATTGTCCTATTTTATTGGTGAAGAACTTGAAAGCACCAGAGATTAAGTAATTTAACAGACATGACCAGCAAAACTGATGCTACTGTTAACAACCACATCATTCTCCCCAACATTTTCCAGGTCATGACACATGCAGAACACAAAGCTTGGGAATTAACTGGGATTAATAGACCACACACCCAGGACCCTGAAACTGCCCTCTAGACTGAGGAATCAAGATCTTGGCACAGTGGTAACTAATTTGTATCAAAACTCAAAGCTTCTCAGCTATCCTACAGGTAAATTCTGTAGCATGCTGCTATGCCTGTGTGTTAGGGATTAAAAGGAGATACAGTAGAATGGGTAAGGAAAATCCAAATTCCAGAGGGTTAGCTGAAAACCAGGTGATTTGGACAATTTGGATTTTATTTGGTTGATGATAGGGTTCTTGAAGAATGGCATTATTTTAAGAGCATCTGAATAACTAACTACATGTTTAAAGAATGATTTGGGGACTTCCCTGATGATCCAGCGGCTAAGACCCCACACTCCCCATAGAGGGGGCCTGTGTTCAATCCCTGGTAAGGGAACCAGATCTCACACGCTGCGAATACAACCTGGTGCAGCTAAATAAATACATAAATAAAATAGTTTTAAGAAGAATGATTTGGAAGGAGCAAAGTCTTAAAGACAGTTTGTGTATCTGTTGAAAATTCAAAACTACCAGAGCAATGGCAGTGTGGATGAGAAGGAGGAAAATAATTTTTTTTGAGAGAAAGGAAAAGCCACTAAGGGATAAAAAGTATTGGCATCTTGATAACAATTTGAATTTAGAATTCAAATTACCCAAAGGCTCAAAAACAAAGGCAAGCCAAGAAAATGAGATACTGATGGAATGGCATCTTTGGGAAAAGAAGCTAATTTGGAGATGGTGAACTGGCTGAGGCTTCTTGCTATTGGAAGGGCAGTGGTTGTTTTGGAGACAAATGTTTTAAAGTCACAAGTCTAGGAGCAATACTTGAACTTGGTGGGCCTGGATTGTCTCCCTGGAGCAGTCAGTGTAGAAAGGAAAAATCAAAGGGTTAAGCATAAAACTCACAGGATAAGCAGAGGGGAAATGCTGACAAAGAAATGTCAGGGGTGGAGCAAGGACTTTGGCCTGTGGGAAAGGAAAAAAAATGGACTGGCAACACTAGAAATCTGAGGTCACGTAGTTTAATTATCCGTGCTTGAGTTCTTTTACGCTAATTCCCGCCAGGAATCAAGTTTGAGTTCTTTCCATGATGGGAAATTCACACCTCCTCGGCAAGCCCAGTCCAACTTTGGAAAGTTTTGGGGATAGATATATTGATATATTTTTAACTTCTACTCCTTGGATCCAGTTGTGGGACAGAATAAACTAGCTGCCTTTCACACAATAGCCTGTCACATATCTAAAGTTACCATGTAATGTCCCCTTCCATGCCTTTTTTTCCTCTCCAAGATGTTAAACATAAAACAGTATTTTTTACTTGTACCAAAATGAGTACAGTCATACTTTAAGAGGTGGCTTTTGTGACCTGATTGAATCTGGGTCTCCTGTATTGTGGGCAAATTCTCTACCGTCTGAGCCACCAGGGAAGCCCACAATATTAGGTAGACAAGACTTAGCCAAGAAATTAGATATGCTGAAAGGTATCAACATATCATTCCTGTAACTCACCTGTCATGTCTTAGCACAGGATCATCTCAAACATCATATCTCAAATTTCCAAGCCCCAAATATTTTGGGTCTGTCTTCCATAAGTAGTCACTCTTTCAGTCCCTACAATCACCTTATATCCTCTTCTGATTCCACTTTTCCCAAGTTTAAAGGTTCGGTTCAGTTCAGTTCAGTCACTCAGTCGTGTCCGACTCTTTGCAACCCCATGAACCGCAGCACACCAGGCCTCCCTGTCCATCACCAACTCCCGGAGTTTACCCAAACTCATGCCCATTGAGTCGGTGATGCCATCAAACCATCTCATTCTCCATCATCCTCTTCTCCTCCTGCCCTCAATCTTTCCCAGCACCAGGGTCTTTTCAAATGAGTAAGCTCTTTTCATCAGGTAAAGCATTGGAGTTTCAGCTTCAACATCAGTCCCACCAATGAACACCCAGGACTGATCTCCTTTAGGATGGACTGGTTGGATCTCCTTTCAGTTCAAGGGATTCTCAAGAGTCTTCTCCAACACCACAGTTCAAAAGCATCAATTCTTCGGCACTCAGCTTTCTTCACAGTCCAACTCTCACATCCATACATGACTACTGGAAAACTATAACCTTGACTAGATGGACCTTTGTTGGCAAAGTAATGTCTCTGCTTTTTAATATGCTATCTAGGTTGGTCATAACTTTCCTTCCAAGGAGTAAGCATCTTTTAAATTCATGGCTGCAGTCACCATCTGCAGTGATTTTGGGGTAGTGATATAAAAACAGTGTGACATAAGTCAAAAGGGAAGAAGCTTTAAGAAGGAGAGGTTAGTCCATACTTCAGAGGGCCATCAGGAAAGATGAAGAACTAGAGAAGGTCCTTAGACTTGACTGTGAGGAGGGTGCTGGTAGCTTAGGAGAAAAATAATTTCATTTGTACAGTAGATTTGGAAATATCTGCCTTACTTACATCACGGTCCTAGAGGTGAAAAATGACAGTCCCATGAAGTAAAGCACAGACATTACAAAAATGAGTTGCTTTTATAAAAAGCATTTGCTATCTAGAAGCACTTTTATTTATTTTATTGACTAGTTATCTGTTGGCAGTAATGACCTGCTTTGGGACAATATTTATATTTTGCAGTATTTTCTCATATATCTTATTGGAACCTGTGATAGCCATGTAAAATTTTACAGATGAAAAAAAAAAAAATCAAGTGTCTGAAAACTTGTCTGAAGTCACCAACATACAGAAGTGTGAAGCTAAATCCAATCCTAGTTTTCCTCTAAACATATCTAAACATACTCCCATGCAAAGATTTCTTTGAGATGTGTCTGTGATGCAACTAACCTGGGGATTCCAGTGTGTCATAACAACTTACCTGAATGAAGTCAAATTCATGACCTTGACCTTACAAGTGCTTGCTCTAACCAATTTAGCAAACTAGCTGCTAAAATGCTCTTAGTCCAGTGCACTGGAAGTAATAACATTGGTCAACCAAATTAATAGTAGCAGTAGAATTAATCTCATGATCTCCTGCTAAAATTAACAAATTTAGCCATAATAAAATGAACAAATATTTGGTTGCCTACTATATGCCAGGTACGTACTGTTGTACTTAATCTTCCTGACACCCTAAGAGTTATTTTTTAACTTAATTCTACCCATGACTAAATGAAGATCTTCTCCAGTTTACTGGAGCAGAGAACAAAGATGTGAATCAGGGTAAGATTTGTTTGTGAACTTCAAATACCAAATAATTCTATAAACTTTATTTTTATGTTGTCTGTCACAATGGAAAAATACAGCAAAAGGGAGGCAAACTAATCCTTAAGAGAGATGAATGCATCCTCAACATAGAGACGATCTTTGTCCTATCTCCTCCCATTGCCAATATCAGTTCTTTGGCATCATTGTGTCTTTGGGCCTCTGATAGCACAGGGTCCATGGGGTGGTTTCACTGGCTTCCCTGCTCAGTTCATCTAGACTCTGTGACAGCTATTTTCACACCATCTTCTCTGATGTGCCAGAATCCTTCACTTCTCGCCTTCCCTATCGTGACCTGGTGATCTTGAGACAGTGAGGTTGTGTCCCCGCTGTAGGATCAGGCTGACTAACGAGCATCCAGAGTCAGAGAATGCCCACTGTAAACCCATATGTCTCATCTGACCCGGGACCTCACAGCTGTTCGACGAATCTGATATTCATGCTTGCTTAATTTTCTGTCACATTCTCCCAGGGGCTTTCTTGAATCATTTAGAGCCTCTGTGAGACCTTAAGCGCCATGCCTCCCTACCCTCCCTTTCATTACCTGTTGTCTGTTGTGTCAGGGAACATAGTAAGACCATCCTTCAGGCCCAAATGCTGCACCTCCCCTGCCCCCACCTCCTCTCTATCTTCACCAACGTTCCTCCTCTCTCTTTTGCTCATGGGAACCTATTGGCTTCCCTACTGGATATCCTTGCACTTGTCCAGAGATATTCCTCTGCCATCTTTTCTTTACCCACACTCTCCAGACTTCCTCAAGAAACTTCATCTAACCATGGGTCATTCTCTTGCTTGATTATTTCTTTAAATGTCTCCCTCTCTGTGACACCTTCACTTCTGCTTATGAACACATTCACTTTTACTGTGAAAATAAAATGAAATGCAAATGAAAACTAAAATTTTCTCTAGTCTTCTATCCTTTCACTAGGCTGCTATATTTCTCAAAAGAGAGATCATATCTCCTTACTCATTTATTTGAGCACTAATTTCTCATATGCTGCTTACTACTTTTCAACATGGCTTCTGCCCACCATGCATTCTAATCATTTTTAGCTTAGAAAAGTGAATTCTAAGAATGGGTGCCCCAAAATGCAACCATGCCAAATCTATGTGCTTTAGTAACTAAGTTGTGACCTATTTTTGCCACCCATGGACTGGAGAACACTAGGCCCCTCTAAAACAGCTCTTAGAGAGAAGCTAATAACAATAGAGACCACCCTCAAAAGGTAAGAAAAATATCAAATAAACAACCTAACCTACCACCTAAAAGAATTGAAAACAGAACAAACAAAACCTAAAGTCAGCAGAAGGAAGGAAATAATAAAGATCAGAGAGGAAATAAATAAAATAGAGATTAAAAAGCAATTAAAAAAAATAAAACCAAGAGTCAGTCCTTTGAAAGGCTAAAAATGGGTGTCAAATAGGTGCCAAACTCTGAAGCATGATGACTAGCTTTGAGTAGAGATAACATCCAAATTAAATCATTACAAACATAGCAGTGTCCATAGATACTGTGTTCAAAGCTTGGAGATGAAGTATGGGGGAAAATATAAATAGGGAAATGAGAAGATAGCAAATGGGAAGATGACATGGAATATGGGAAGAGAGTTGAGATGTTGTCTGAAGGTTATGGGGATGATTGCCTTTAAGAGTTCCATGTTATAGAAATGCTTTGTCTCCAAAGCTAGTAGTCATGGAAACCAAGCTGGGGTTCTTGGAGACCTTGGCACATTCTGTAGGCTGTCTCCCATCTCTTCCCCAGTGTCACCATATTGCTTCAGATTCTTTTATTTTTCCATTTTTATTAGACTATACTTGATTTACAGTGTTGGGTTCAATTTCAGATGTTATAGCAAAGTGAATCAGTTTTATATATGTATATCAGTTCAGTTCAGTTCAGTTCAGTTGCTCAGTCGTGTCTGACTCTTTGCAAGCCCATGAATTGCAGCACGCCAGGCCTCCCTGTCCATCACCAACTCCCGGAGTTTACTCAAACTCACGTCCATTGAGTCAGTGATGCCATCCAGCCATCTCACCCTCTGTCGTCCCCTTCTCCTCCTGCCCCCAATCCCTCCCAGCATCAGAGTCTTTTCCAATGAGTTAACTCTTCGCATGATTGGAGTTTCAGCTTTAGCATCAGTCCTTCCAATGAACACCCAGGACTCATCTCCTTTAGAATATAATATATATCTCCACTCTTTTTTAAGATATTTTTTCCATTACAGAGTTTTAAGTTGAGTTCACTATGCTATACAGTAGGTCCTTATTAGATTTATAGATAAGTTCATCTGTACCCATTTTTTGATTCCACATATAAGTGCTACCCTATGATATTTGTCTTTCTCTGTCTAACTTACTTCACTCATTATGGCAATCTCTAGGTCCATCCACTTTGCTGAAAATGGCATTATTTTGTTCTTTATTTATGGATGAATGGCTCAATGTTAAGAATCTGCCTGCCAATGCAGGAGACTGGGGTTGAATCCCCTGGGTTGGGAAGACACCCTGGAGAAGGAAATGGCAACCCACTCCAGTATTCAGCCTGGAAAATCCCATGGAGAGAGGAGCCTAGCGGGTTACGGTCCATAGGGTCACAAAAGAGTTGGACATGACCTAGTGACATTAAACAACAATATTACAATGTATATATGTACCATATCTTCTTTATCCATTCCTCTGTTGATAGACATTTAGATTGCATCTACTTCCTGGCTATTGTAAACAGTGCTGTGATGAACATTGGAATACACATATCTTTTCAAATTAGGGTTTTCTCCAGGTAGATGCCCAGGAGTGAGATTGCTAGGTCATATGGCCACTTTTTTTAGTTTTCTTAAATAACTTCTGTACTGTTCTCCATAGTGGCTGTACCAACTTGCATTCTCACAAACAGTGTAAGAAGGCTTCCTTTTTTTCCACACCCTCCCCAGCATTTAGTATTTATAGATTTTTTTTGATGATGACCATTCTGGCTGTAGATTCCTAATACCTAAATGTTTATAATCATTGCCCAAATGAGGTCTCTGCCTCCAGGCTCTTTTCTCTCTCTCTCCAGTCACCCCACATGTTGATGCTAGTATCTGATTTTCTTTCCATGTAGCAAGAACTAAGAAAACATGACTGAGTGAAATAACCAATGAGTGAATGAAAAGAATTCTAAAGTTGCCTAGTCACTATGGCCCTCACAAAGATTTTTTTTTTATAATAAATTATTAAAGAAAAAAAAAAAAACACCTCTTGCATAAAAAGTATTATTTTACCTGAACCAAGATGTCTTGACAAATGGATAGGGAACAGGAAATGGAGGTCATTTTAAGGTATGTAAGACTGAAAAAAAAAAAAAAAAGCCTACTTTTCTTAAAACTTAAACATTAAAGGGGGCTTGAAGCTGCAAACACACACATACTTTCTAAAATTTAATTTGCTAAATAGTATTTTGTGGTCCACTTTACAGAAAGCTAGAAATTATATGGAAGTAGATGTTAAACAGCCAGTTAAAATGCTAAAATGCCATTAAAATCTTTGAATTCAACCTGTTCCTTCCACCAGGTGACAGACACCAATGTAGATCACCAATGATTTTAAAAATCACTTAATTCCCAAGTCTCGATTTCCCATAAAGTGAAAGTGCTTCAAAATTATGATTATTTTACAATGCATTTTTATTATTGAACTCATTTTCTCTATGATTATTATATAGGAAAAAGCATGTTTATATTTTTATTACTATGTTTTCATTTAAAATTTAGCAATTATGGTTTGTGTGAAGTGTCAATTTAAGAATTAATTCTTTCTGTAATGGGACTATCACTTTATTTTTCATTTCTAGTGGATATTTGAAATTGATATTTAGCTTTCAAATCCATTTAGAACAGTCTCAACATGGTTTGAAAGACTCTTGGGAACCAACATGAGTTGGATAATTTAGAAAAATTTCAAAATGCTAACATCATGTAAAAAGCAATCTTGTGCAACAGAAATGAAAATGAACCAAACTTTTGATTTTCCTGATAGGAAATCATCTTCAGTTCAGTTCAGCCGCTCAGTCATGTTCAACTCTTTGCAACCCCATGGACTGCAGAATGCCAGGCTTCCATGTCCATCATCATCTCCAAGATTTGCTCAAACTCATGTCCATTGAGTCGGGTGTGCCATCCAACCATCCCATCTTCTGTCATCCCCTTCTTCTCACATCTTCAATCTTTCCCAGCATCAGGATCTTTTCAAATGAATCAGTTCTTTGCATCAGGTGGCCACAGTATTGGAGTTTCAGCTTCAGCATCAGTCCTTCCAATGAATATTCGGGACTGATTTCCTCTAGGATTGACTGGTTTGATCTCCTTGCGGCCCAAGGGACACTCAAGAGTCTTCTCAAACACCACAATTCAAAAGCATCAGTTCCTTAGCGCTCAGCTTTCTTTATAGTCCAACTCTCACATCCATACTTGACTGCTGGTAAAAACATAGTTTTGACTAGACCTTGGACCTTTTCAGCAAAGAAATAATCTTAACTTAATGAAAAAAAAAATATTGCTGGTGATGCTTCAGGTAATATTCAGGAGAAATTTTTTAAAAGAATGTGTAAGACATAAGAAGCCTTGATACCAATCAGGTTCAGTTCTGGTAAGTCTGGAATCAACAAGGTCCCTGTTTCCATCTGCTTATGATGAATTACTTTTTCAAGTTAGCAAAAATTCAAAGCCTCAGAACCACCTTGGCAGCTGTGCAGCATTTGACCCATTTTTTGGTGATAAATTATCAGATGGGATTAACTGCACATTTTTCTTTTTCAAATAAAAATCTTTTCCCCCTGTCCCTACAGACTTGTTATGCATCAATGTGCATCAGTGACAGGCCAGGAGGGGCTTTTGGTTTTATCATATGCTTCTCCTTAGAACCTCTCATTCAATTTTTGTTACTTGCAGAAGTTGGGGTGATTTATTTTATAAACTTTGTTTTCATCGTTGTTGATAAAAGTCAGACATTGTCTTTAACTCAGAATCACCATGGAGTAAATGTGTCCTGCAAAGTGTCAGATAGTGAAGACAATAGTCTTTGTGGCCACCTGCATCATCTTCAGGCCTACAGTTATAGTATAAACACAGCTCTTAACAATACATAAACATATGTGGGAGTGGTCACACACAAAAAAAGTTATATGCTAAAACATGCATAAGGAAGTATCACACCACAATGTGCTGGCCCCTGATCTAAGGGAGAATCTGTGTGAAGTCAGTGAGAGCAGAGGTTCAAAGGACTTCAGAAATCGTAGTCACTCATGATGTATAATTTGTTAGGGTTCAGTTGCTCCAAAAATAAATATTACATGAAAATGATGTGCTTTAATGGAAACATACATTAACATATGTAAAAGAGATGACCAGTGTGAATTTGCTATATGATGCAGGTAACTCAAACCTGGGCCCTGTGACAACGTAGAGGAGTGAGATGGGGTGGGGAGTAGAAGGAAGGTTCAAGAAGGAGGGGACATATTATACCTATGGCTGATCCATGTTAACATATGGCAGAAACCAACACAATATTATAATTATCCTTTAATTAAAAATAAATAGTTTTTTAAATTGGAGATGTACAGCTAAAAAAAAAAAAATGATGTGCTTTAGAAACCCAGATTTGCTTTATCTAGTTGCTTTTAGAATAAGTTATAGTTTGTTGATTGAATAATTTCTTCACTCAACAAGCCTCTACTGATCAATGCTCTATCAGCAACAGGTATGAGATAAATTATTCTAAGCCTTGATCCTAGGATGTACAGATTTGGAGAGAGGACATATTTCAGTTTCATGTTAAATAGGCTCTGAGATAATTTTCAGTTTTATCTTTTTATAAATTTTTATTGGAGTATAGTTGCTTTACAAAGTTGTGTTAGTGTCTCCGGTACAGCAAAGTGAGTCAGCTATAACATATACATATATGTCCTCATTTTTGGATTTCCTTCCTATCTAGGTCACCACAGAGCACTGAGTAGAGTTTTCTGGCCTACACAGTAGATTCTCATTGGTTATCTATTTTATGAAATAAAGGAAAAGTGTTAGTCACACAATTGTGTTTGACTCTTTGTGACCCCATGGACTATAGCCAGCCAGGATCCTCTGTCCTTGGGATTCTCCAAGCAAGAATACTGGAGTGGGTAGCCATTCCTTTCTCCAGGGCATTGTTCCAACCCAGAGATCGAACCCTGGTCTCCTGCATTGCAGCCAGATTCTTTATCATCTGAGCCACAAAGGAAGCCCAATCAATTGTCTATATATGTCAATCTCAATTTTTAGCTTTTCCCCACTAGGCCAGCCTTTGATTGCTACTTTGTAACTCCATCCAGGGGAAGGCAGACACTGATTTTGAACTTTCCTGTGTTCTATCTTTTCACTGCACCCAAAGAACTTTTGAAGTCAGTGTTGCTCTTTGCTTACTTTGTCTCTACTTAAGAAAAAGAGATTCAAAATATTAGCTACTGTGTCATACTTCTTTATTTTGAAGTTAGGGGAGGGTTCAGTTTCAATTCCTGTTATATCATTGAAGTAACAATCTGACCAACCAACCACTGCATTTCCCCTGGGAGACTGTTGAGCTAGATAAATATATTTTAAAACCCACTTTATAAAAAGCACTGCTTCTGGTGAAGATGGCTGAAAGGAAAGAACAGCAGTAGTAATTCAAACATTCTTCCAGCCTGTCAATATGACTCATCTCCAGAAAATAACTATACAAGTGTTCTGGGAACATTCCATTCATATTTCTAACAGATTTTAAGCAATATTTCTAGTCAAATTTAGGAGCAACTTCTACAGCCTCTAGATAATAAGAATTATTGAAGTTGTAAGATTTGAATTTGTGACCTCATGTTCTGAAAAGCTTATCTCATCCAATGAGGAAAACAAGTTAGTTTTTAAAATTTGAAGATGAGAATAATGGAAATTTCATAGACTGAATCTATGACATTAGAAATCATAGTAATTCAGTAAACTACTTGAAATAAGAATTTCTAGGAAGATGTAGTAATTAACATTTTAAAACAGTAGCTGAACTTTACTGTTTACTGTAGCTGAACTTTCTGTAACCAAAAACTTTCATGACGATGATGATTATTAAAGTTTAGCTCATTTGTTGTGAACAAGTGTGTACATCTTCCTAGGAAAATCTTTGTAATATTTCCAAGTTGATACTGTCTATATTCACTTTATTCCATAGTAACACATTAAAATTTTTCAGAATTCTTTCACATTGGTAGAATATCATATATACTAAATTATATATTTAAAACTATTGCCAAAATAAAACAATAAGGTTACCAGATTCCAACATTCCTTAGAATACTAAACTGTAACTTTAATATGTGAAAGAAAGCTTGTACCTGTGGACACTTTTTTTTTTTTTAGTATAGTTCCATTACAATGGTACACTAACTTTTTGTATTGGAGTATAGCTGATTAACAATATTATGATAGTTTCAGGTGAACAGTGAAGGGACTTAGCCATATATTTACATGTATCCATTCTCCCTCAAACACCCCTCCTATCCAGGCTGCCGCAAAACACTGAATAGAGTTCCATGTGCTATATGATAGGTTCTTGTTGGTTATCCATTTTAAATAAAGCAGTGTGTATATGACCTTTCCAAACTCCAAAACTATCCATCCTTCTACCCCTTGCAGCCATAAGTTTGTTTTTTAAGTCTGTGAGTCTCTTTCTGTTGGGACACTGATTTTTGATAGAAAAAAGTGGGGACACAGCTCAATAATTAGTTTGTTAAAATTGATTTCCCTAGAGGAATGATTGTGCATTTTTGATGTACAGGTGTGTGAAGCCCTAGGATATGACCTAAGAGTCCAACAATGACTAATGCAAGTGAAAAGAAATTAATATTGACCATGTATTTAGCTCCAGCATTAAGTTGAAGTGAAATATTTGTGGTTCCAAATGTAAGGTTGTAGATTCCAATAAGCCTAGGATGCTCAAGGAGCAGGATATGGTATGCTCCCTGGGAGATCTCACCCTCCTGCTGTGTCCTCTCCAGGATCTGTCACTGCGAAGGGGACGAGGAGAGCCCGCTCATCACGCCCTGCCGCTGCACAGGCACCCTACGCTTCGTGCACCAGGCCTGTCTGCACCAGTGGATCAAGAGCTCTGACACACGCTGCTGTGAGCTGTGCAAGTATGACTTCATCATGGAGACCAAACTCAAGCCTCTGCGGAAGGTACCATGTTGCCTGGACCAGTTTAAGAGATCTGGCAAAACAGGCTTCTCTTTTTTTAATTGAAGTATAGTTGAATTCAGCAAAAAATGTACAGTGTTTCAGATGTACACCAAGGTAATTCAATTATGCATACATATTAAAAACACATTTCCACAATAAGATTTTGCTAACACGCTAATATCCACTAAGACTACGCATCATGTATTGGGCTCAATATAGACAATGCAGCCAAGTTTTCCCAGATAATTCTCCATACTTCTGTCTTAGGTTCTGGGGCCTCTGATTTTTGTCACTCTCCAAAGTCAAAAAACCCTGTGCATGTGTATGTATGTGTGCACATGTGTTCGCATGTGTGTATGTGTTTGTGAGTGTACCCAGATATACCTATGGATCAATGTAACTGAACTGATGGAAGGGGACTGTGAGAACATTGTAATTACTGAAGTCAATTCCCAAGAAGGTTAGATAACCACAAAGATTAAACAATATGAAGTCACATAATGTTTTGAAAACCAAGCATTTGATAAGAAAGAGAATGATCTCTTCTACAAGGTGTGGAGTCTTTCTTGTGTTTGCCCTTATCTGGGGATTTGGTTTTGTCATGGGAGTGTGTAATTTCCTCAGTTCTGTCTCATCACAACAAAAATTTGAAGCAACAGACGTTAAAGCCCTCGGACAGACCGTGTCACAGCTCTCTAACAGATCAGTGTTACAGCTGTTTTATTTAGAAAATAAAGGAAAATGCATCCTTGAGGCATGAGGGCATGCCAACTCAAAGACATGAAGAGAGGGGAGTGAGAGGCCCTCAGCCCTTTGGCTCCTCTTTTTACATGTCTTTTCCTTCCCCTGGGCCTGTCCTATGTAAACTGGGCTAGCCAGGAGTGCTGTTTGTTATACCCGAGGTCCTCACTCCGGTCCTTGGACCTTCCTTTGTTCTGTTTTCATGGGCTTTTCCCCTCCTGGTCTTTACCCTCCACCATTCTGGACTCCTTTTTCCTGTTCCAACCACCCAGCAGTTTGATGGTTCATGTAAGAAAAGTATCATTTTCCATACTGTGCTTCAAGCTGTAAGAGAGAGGTAGTATTTTTAGCTATAAACTTAATCTTCAAATGTCTCATTTGTGTTATATTTTTCTAAATAATGAAGATAATCATTGAGATAAGTATAAAGTTAGCATCTAACTTAATGCTGGAAAAGGATAGATTGTAAAGGAGCAAATGAAGACAATGAACTTCACCTAGTTCATGTGTGATAGCTTAGTCATTGTTGTTCAGTCGCTCAGTTGTGTCTGACTCTCTGTGACCTCCATGGACTGCAGCACACCAGGCTCCTCTGTTCTTCACTATCTCACGGAGTTTGCTCAAACTCATGTCCGTTGAGCAGGTGATGCTATTTCATCCTGTGCCACCCTCTTCTGCTTTTGCATTCAGTCTTGCCCAGGAATCAGGGTCTTTTCCAATGAACCGGCTCTTCACATCAGCTGTGATACTGTGACGCTGAATTTTGGGCTCCCAGGTGGTGGGTGGTGCTCGTGGTAAAGAACATGCCTGCCAGTGCAGGAGATGTAACAGATGCGGGGTTGATCCCCAACTTATCTTTTGGCCTAACTCCAGCATTACCTATGTGGGTACTTCAATTTCCAAAGGAGAGTATGGAGACTGCAATTTAAATAGCAAATCTGGCTAGAGTTGCATTTTCATTTAAATTTCATGCAAAGAAAAGGTGGATAAGAGTGATGGGTTCCAGGACAAGCAGGGTGTAAAACAAACAAGAATTTTCCAATAGGCATCAATTGGTGGCTGGCTATTGCAATTCTTCATTGATTCTGTAAATTATGGAGAGAAAGAATAAACAGTCACTGCTTTGTGGTAGCCTTGATTTTTAAAATCTGCCTGTGGTTGTAGGTGTCAAAATCGGTGCACAAAATATCTTCGAGTTATGGATTTTCTTAACAAATGGGGTGACTTGAGTGCAAAAAGGTGAGACTCTCTTCCTCCAGGTCCCAAAGCAATCTATGCCAGAAATAGAAATGGACCCTTCCTCCTTGCCCTTTGCTCTGTCTGCTGAAAGATGTTGTGAGCTGTCTGGAGCTGCTAAATGACACATCATACTCTGTGATTCTGTAAATTTTTCTTCTTACCCCTCAGGGAAATATCAATTGTTTCATGATATCTGTATAGTTCTCCATTTTTTTCAACATACATCGGTACAAAATTTTCATTTCAACTCTGGCAAAAATAATATTTCAATTTGAGAACAATCTAGAATAAAATATTTTAATTTCCTCTTCTTCATGCCGTCTTCTGTCATGGTCTGGGCGTGGGTTGGAAAAGAATCTCCAGACATGAGACAGAATGAGAGGGAAATAAAGTTTATTAGAATGGGAGACACGGTTAGAACAGCATGCCCGTTCAATGGAGAACTGTGGCTGAACAAGGGGTTCTTAGTCCACTTCATACACAGGGTACAAGGACTCGGATAGGGGTCTTGCCGGTCATTTGCTGATTGGATGAGGCACGTATACTGAGTGGGGGAAGAGTTAGGCAAATACCTTCCCCTTATGGGATAGGAGGGGAGATAGGTTATACTGCCCAGGAGGACCTGAAATCCATTTATAGTTAAAACATGGTGGGAGGAAAGGGGATAAGTGTTTGGTTTTTCTGTTCCTGTATTCCAAGACCCTCCTTGGTTTTACCTGCTGTTTTTATCCTTGAATCACTACATTCTTCCCTCCCTTTATTTTTAGGGCCAATTCTTTGGCCCCTTTTGATACTCTGCTCATGTTTATCTACTTATTTCCCTTCTCAGGCATTTGGGAACCCAGTCTCAGGGGGAAAAGGGTGATGACCACTCTGGCTTCTTCAAGCTGTATAGGGGCCTCGTGGGGTTCTGGGTTCCCTTTGCCTGCTCTCTGTCAGGGTACATTTACGGAGGGAGAGGAGAGTCCACGGAATAAGGCGGTTTGGTTCAGGATTGTCTGGGTGTTGGCCAGGGAATATTCTTGTCATACTATCACTTGGAAATTTGTTGTATTCTAGAAGAAAAAAACTTAACCAGAAAGTTAAAGATATACGACCCAAAGATTAATAGAAGTAGAAAAGCTGTTGGGGAGCTAGCCAGGAGAACCAGGAGTAGACATTGGTTTGTGATGTTTGTGTTTCGCCAGGTATGAGAAAATGCAAGAACTTGGGTTCATAAAATCTTTACCTGAAAACATCTGACTCTCTAAAGGCCAGTTCTTCTGGGTTTTTCACAGGGTGCCTTATTTCTGATCGCCACCCTGAACTACTTTCAGGGCATGTCAGCAGCTTGCAGTGGTGATGATGTAATCTTTGTAGAGGCAGCTGGCAAGTGCCAACTTCCAATCAGGAGGGTCCCTTCACAGCCACATATTTGGCCATGTTTGGAAGGCATTTCCTGGCCACTGTGTCCTGTGGTGTTGGGAAGGCTCATTTCCAGGTCCAGGGAAGGTTCCATTGACAGGCCACTTTGTGTGCCTATCACTGGACCAGGATTCACGAGTAGCAAACGTCTCTGCACCATACCTGTCTCCCTAGCCTCTTGGTCCAGGAAAATATTCCCTCTTGTTGCTTCTTCCCTTATCTAGAGTTATAGTACTACAATCATTGATCGCATATGGAGTAACATAAGAAACAATCTTCTGAAACAAACGACATAGAAAAGAATACAGCTAGCAGTTATTAGTAAGGTCACAAGCCAGAATTTAAGTCAAGAACTTTCATTAGGTGTAGCCTAGTATACCCCAGGTCATCTGACTTACTTAAATGAATATAGCCAGGTGTGAATCTCCTGGTTGTACATCACGGAGCATCTGACCTTTATCCAAAGATTGGTTATTGAGATTAGCTTTAGAAACAAACTTAGAGTGTCCTTTTTAATAACTTAATTAATTAAACCTTTTAGCAATATAATATAACAACAAGGAACTAGCTCAGAAGTGAGTCGTTGTAAACACAGACCATAATTTAAAAAACTAGAGCTTAATATTAAGTGAAAAATAATTTATTTGTCATTATGAGGGCATTAACCCTGTAGCCAGGGAAAGCTTTAACTCATCAAATAAAAATGAGGTTTGTCAGGTAGCTGGGAAAATCCAAACGGCCATCTTGGATTTCCCATAGCACTGACTCTTTGATTTACAGTTATTGTTAACTCATTTTTAATTTCCTGATTTAGGAGTAGACTGTTGTCATGTTTTAAAGACAGCAGGATAGCAGAAGTCTAACCATGAGGGCTTACTTTTAAGAAGCAGAATGATATTTGTCTCAGTTCAGTTCAGTCACTCAGTTGTGTCCAACTCTTTGCGACCCCATGAATCGCAGCACGCCAGGCCTCTTGGTCCATCACCAACTCCTGGAGTTCACTTAGACTCATCTCCATCGAGTCAATGATGCCATCCAGCCATCTCATCCTTGGTCGTCCCATTCTCCTCCTGCCAAGAATCCCTCCCAGCATCAGAATCTTTTCCAATGAGTCAACTCTTCGCATGAGATGGTCAAAGTACTGGAGTTTCAGCTTTAGCATCATTCCTTCCAAAGAACACCCAGGACTGATCTGCTTCAGAATGGACTGGTTGGATCTCCTTGTAGTCCAAGGGACTCTCAAGAGTCTTCTCCAACATCACAGTTCAAAAGCATCAATTCTTTGGCACTCAGCCTTCTTCACAGTCCAACTCTCACATCCATACATGACCACAGGAAAAACCATAGCCTTGACTAGATGGAACTTTGTTGGCAAAGTAATGCCTCTGCTTTTGAATATGCTCTCTAGGCTGGTGATAACTTTTCTTCCAAGAAGTATGCATCTTTTAATTTCATGGCTGCAATCACCATGTGCAGTGATTTTGGAGCCCCCCAAAATAAATTCTGACACTGTTTCCACTGTTTCCCAATCTATTTCCCATGAAGTGATGGGACCCGATGCCATAATGTTCGTTTTCTGAATGTTGAGCTTTAAGCCAACTTTTTAACTATCCTCTTTCACTTTCATCAAGAGGCTTTCTAGTTCCTCTTCACTTTCTGCCATAAGGGTGATGTCATCTGCATATCTGAGGTGATTGATATTTCTCCTGGCAATCTTTATTCCAGCTTGTGTTTCTTCCAGTCCAGCGTTTCTCATGATGTACTCTGCATATAAGTTAAATAAGCAGGGTGACAATATACAGCCTTGACGTACTCCTTTTCCTATTTGGAACCAGTCTGTTGTTCCATGTTCACTTCTAACTCTTGCTTCCAGACCTGCATACAGATTTCTCAAGAGGCAGGTCAGGAGGTCTGGTATTTCCATCTTTTTCAGAATTTTCCACAGTTTATTATGATCCACACAGTCAAAGGCTTTGGCATAGTCAATAAAGTAGAAATAGATGTTTTTCTAAAACTCTCTTGCTTTTACGATGATCCAGCAGATGTTGGCAATTTGATCTCTGGTTCGTCTGCCTTTTCTAAAACCAGCTTGAACATCAGGAAGTTCACGGTTCATGTATTGCTGAAGCCTGGCTTGGAGAATTTTGAGCATTACTTTACTAGCATGTGAGATGAGTGCAATTGTGTGGTAGTTTCAGCATTCTTTGGCATTGCGTTTCTTTGGGATGGAATGAAACTGACATTTTCCAGTCCTGTGGCCACTGCTGAGTTTTCTAGATTTGCTGGCATATTGAGTGCAGCTCTTTCACAGCATCATCTTTCAGGATTTGAAACAGCTCAACTGGAATTCCATCACCTCCACTAGCTTTGTTCGTAGTGATGCTTTCTAAGGCCCACTTGACTTCACATTCCAGGATGTCTGGCTCTAGATGAGTGATCACACCATCATGATTATTTGGGTCTATAATCTTAAATAATGCTTCTTTACTTTATCAAAATAACAAAAGATTTTAAAAACAAATGTAAATCATTTAAAGGCAAAGAAATTCATAATCTGTTATCGAAAGCTGCATTCTAAGAAAACTTTGTTCCCTTAACATAGACAGTAAACTAAATCACAGTCTGTTACCAGTCTACCAGATAACAAACAAACAAAATTTGCTTATTGGTTAATCTTAGGAAAGTATTTTCCATAAATCTTGAAGTAGCAGTATTCTTACAAAAGTATCAGAGTGAAACTATAGAAGGCATGTTTAAAATCTGATAAAATTCCAATTGACAATGTAGCCTAGTCATTTCTGTGACTTGTAACACTTTAACATGATAAATAGAATTATAACTGACCACATATCAGATCTATATGAATTCCACATAATCTTAAGACATCTATATTAGTAACATCAACCATACAGTATAATCTGAGAAAATTTATCACCCCATCAACAGCACTTCCCATGTAATTTAACATGTCCAGTGAACCCGGGTAGTTTAAAGCTCTTTGGGATCTCTCAGGGCCCTCTGAAGCATCCCAAAGTCAGCTAGAAGTCAAGTTATTTAGGAAGTTTTGAGATAAATATCAAAAAGGTTTATAATACTCTCAGATAAAATCATATAGATCACTGTGAAAGGTTATATTCACTTAGCCAAAGTAACAAAGAAAATTTCAAAGGTAAACATAGATGAGATCACTTCAGAAGTAAAGAAACTTAAAACTCATTATCAAGGACAGTTCAGCATCTCAAGAAAACTTGTATTTATGCACAAAACTCTTGTCTTGGGGTCCACTTTCCACTTATCACTTTCTGTACCAATTACTTTGTTCTCCCATTCTGTAACAGCCACCTGTATGTAAGTAAGACCTACTTCCTTTTCCCTTTATAAAACTGTAGTTTCATTCCTCATACCTTCCTTACTGAAAACACACATCCTACTTCCCTTAAACGACCAAGAACTGACTTTTATATCAGCATTCTATAGATTGGTGAACATAAATACCAGTAATAATTTCTAAAAAAAAATCTAGAGAACATCTCAGGATGGCATCAAACATTATTCATTAATAGTCCAAAATCTCTATTTTCTCTGTCTGTAAGAGGAAGTTAGTATTCAGTAATGAATGTTTCAGAATCTTGTTTTATTTGTAAATGATTTGTCTATTCAATAAGCTACTGTCACTTAGCTTAACATAACCCTAGAAATTCAGGTTACCAAAATCTGGAGAGACTATTTTAGACAGATATTTCTAAAGTGGAATTATTCTTAATAGTTTATCTAAAAACTCATTTACATTTTTTAGAAGTTTGGTTCTTTTTTTTTTTTTTTTTTCTAGAGGTACTTTCCTTGTTGACAAACTTGTAACAGATATGACAATATAACAATATTTAGCTTATAATAAACCTAGGCACAATGAAAATGCTATGTTAATGACTCTTATACATGTCTATATTAGATTAGCAAACAAACATTAATACTAGATATTTAATATTGAATATTTCCCAGTTCACGTGAATCTGAAATTCATTTAGGTTAATTTCTCTTGTACTTAGAATTGTCTGATTTGTAAGTCCTTACTTTTCTTTACCTGGAGAAGAAAATAGCAGCCCACTCCAGTATTCTTGCCTGGAGAATCCCATGGATGGAAGAGCCTGGTGGGCTACAGTCCACGGGGTCGCAAAATTAGAACTCATTTACAACTTCAGCAATATTTAAAAAAACAAAACAAAAGACACACACTAAGATGTACATAAATCCAGACAAACAGAGATCTCATAGTTTTCTACCTGAGATTTAAAACATTTCTTTGACCCCCCCCCCTTTTTTTTTTTTTTTTTGGCTTGAAGTTCTAATTGCCCAAGGCTGAGGTCTCAGGCAAAGTGGGCAGTGTATTTCAAGGACATGGGAAGGGTTAACTTCAAGCTTTCTCCTAGGCAAGTCTTCTAATAAGCTAGCTGTTTTTAATTGCATATGCAAAAAGAACCGGTTTTGCAGTTTCCAAGGGGAAAAAATAATTAATTTTAACCAGCTTTCTCCGGAGTCTAAAGAATATCATGGCCATCTTGTATTGAAAAATCATCTTTCCTTTCTGTAGTCATAGTTTTATAGTTAAAACATAGACCAAATAATGCTCAAATTGACTCTGCTATGAGGGGCAGATCAGCTGATTAAAATCTTGGATTGTCCCTCTGGGGGAAAGTGAGGTCTTTGTCCCATCAGAAGAATCTGAAGGGTTAAGGGAACTTACAGAGTGGGGGAAGCCTGGTCTTTCCCCATCCTGAGGAACAAGAGTAGTTAGAAGGGAATTCTTTAGGATGTTCAGGAGTTGGGGATGCTTGGTTCCCTCCCCACCTGAGAGATAATCGTAGTTAAAAGGGGATTCTTTAGAATGTTAGAGAGTTTTTGATCCTTCAGGCTTTTGAATATAGGAGAAAGACCTGGACCAAAGGTAACCTCAGAATCCTTTCCTAGAGATCATGTGAAGATGAAAGGTCAAGTAGGAATCATCTAGGAAATCTGATGGAGCTAGACAGAGGGGGGCAGGACATAGGGAGGCAACAGAACATAAGGAAATTCTGAGTCCTTTCCCTGCTTTTGGCAAAAGCTAGTGCACCACTCAGAGGCCATTTTTTGGGATCCCCAGTTTGTATTGGGGCCAGGCCTTTTGCAGGGTCAAAATTTTCCAGTTTCTGAGAATGTAGCCAAGGGGTGAGTCTGAGAGAGGCTCTCAGGATTTACCAGAACCCACTCTTGGCCTACCTGCCATAGAATGGGGTACTGAGAGTCACTGGCTGATAGAAAGGTGTCCCTTCTGTCCCAGTGATCTCCCCATGCAACTAATGGCACAAAATGGCCGACAGTCCTAACGATCACTTCCGACAGAGAGAGGTGACCCTTGAGAACCATGTGACCGTGGTCACATGAGAATCGTGTGACCCGGGAAGAGAAAGAGCGACTCCGTGGAGCAACCAGCTGACTCACCACTCAGCGATTCCCTGAAATGTGGAAGGCACTCTTGGGATGGCCCAGAGGCAACGCCTAGGCTCCTGTAAATCAGTCCAGACCAAAAGGAAAGAAGTGAAAGTGACAAAAAGAAGGCTGAGGAATCCACCTTACAATCCTACCAGGGAGGCGATGGCCAGGGGACAAAGGTCTCTGTTTTGCTTCAACCACTATATGCCTGACCTATGCCCATGCAATAGTGGCTGGATTGATCCTCAGTTGGAAAGAAGGCAAAAGAGAGACCCTCATCTGTTCAGGTAGAAGCTACTGGGGCGTGGTGAGCAGTGGGGCCTTTGGAACACACCAGAGGGTAATCCTGCCCAGAGTTCCTCAGTCACTTCCACAGCACTTTGTTCGCAGAGGGTCCCTGTGGAGAAGGAGAAGTGAGTAGGTAGGAAAGAGATCCCAAGCTCCCAGTATGGGCCACCAAAAATGTCGTGGTCCGGGCACAGGTTGGAAAAGAATCTCCAGATATGAGACACAATGAGAGGGAAATAAAATTTATTAGAATGGGAGACGCTGTTAGAACAGTGGGCCAGCTCAAGGGAGAACGGACACCGAACAGGGGTCCTTAGTCCCCTTTTTTTTACCCAGGGTACAAGGACTGGGATAAGGGTTCTTGTGAGTCCTTTGCGGATTGGATGAGGCACATAAACTGAATGGGGGAAGAGTAAGGCAAATCCCTTCTCCCCATGGGGTAGGAAGGGAGACAGGTTATACTGCCCAGGAGGACCTGAAATCCTTTAAGTTAAAAAACATAGGGGTGGGAAAGACGATAAGGGTCTGTTTTTTCTGTTCCTACATTCCAAGAAGGTAAGACTGTGTTAGACAGTCCGAGACATGAGATACAAACATGCTATTACTGCTTTTATGATTCATGGGCTTTAAGAACCTAGAAAAAAAAAAGACTCCACATTTTCATTTTCTCCCTTAAAATTGTGTGGCCCTGGGATAATACTTCAATGGCAGTATGTGAAATGACTTCAGATTTTGAAATGATGTGAACAGACATGAGACGTATTTAAATGGTTCTGGGTGGTTTATTTTCATGGTACTAAGATTCATCAACAGTTTTCTTTTGGTAATTTTTAAGTGGTCATTAAGATTGACAGGTATAGCATTTAATTAGAATATAGTCAAAGTACATCCAATTACTGCTTTCAACTCAGTAATTCTATTACAGTTTTATCACATTCGAAAGACCATGGGGTCACAAAGAATTGGACACGACTGAGCGACTGAACTGAAAGACCAACCGCATGAAACAATTAACTTAGCTAATGATTTTGAATGTCTATCATTAGCCGATGGAGACAGGAGATTCTGTTGAGATGAAATGGTTTCTTAAAGTAGAAAGGTGCAAATCTTCATGCTCTGATGAACCTTGAGGCGTGATAGCCTATAAAGATATCACTGAAACTTTACTCCATTAATTGCTACTACTACTACACCAAAATCTACAGTTAGTGAACTCATCAAGGTATCCTAATGTTTCCAGAAGAAAATCGTTAAAGTCTAAATAAAATCAAGGGCTTATTTGAGAAAAAGCAGTTTTCATCACCTTAAGTCCTTAGCTCAGCTACTCTTATAACCCTCAATAGAAGTCTCATTAATCTACTGATTAACCAAGAATCAGAAATAAGTCTCAGGGCCCAGGAAAGTCAAAAATATAGAAAGCACAGTGACGACTCAGTGCAGTCTGGAACGGCTCCACAATCTTGGTTGAGAAAAGTAAACTAATCTGTTCTGAAGCTGAAGAACTGCACAGGACTCAGATCTGAATCACTCCTGAATAGAAACCAGTGTTGGACAAAAAGCTAAGCTCATGAAGACAGCAAAAGCTCCTAACTGTGTGTTCTCCCCTAAAATAGTCCCCTGCATTCCTATTTACAAACTATTTGGCAAATACATAACACAAAATATTCAAGTCTGTGCATCCTTTTATTCCCTGTCTCATTTCTACAAATAAAATGAGGCAGTGAATCAATTTCATTAAATTACCTTTACTTTAGTGACAATTGGGTAGAACCATATGCACTTGTCATTTCTGTAGATCAATACAGTTGAAAATTGGAAAGTTCCTAAACATAAGTTCTGTATGAACTTATGATGCTAAATAAAAAGGAATAATAATTTTTATGTCTTTTTTAATTTATCAGAGTATAGGTGATTTACAATGCTATGATAATTCCTGCTGTACAGCAAATTGATTCAGATATATATGTATATTCTTTTCCATTGTGGTTTATCACAGGATATTGAATATAGTTCCCTATACTACACAGCATTTTCATATTTCTACATTTCTACCATAATGACTTACAATGCTTTCATTGAAATACCTATTTTTAAAAAATAAAGAATTGTATTTAACAACTACTATGTTAATTTTTTCCTTTTCTTAATTTGATATAGCATCCATCTTCTGAACAGCCAAGAGCCAATGCAAGTCACCACAGCAAATAAACCACCCAAAGGGTGCTATTAATTCTCTGCTGAGCTGGAGCCTGTAGCCCTAAAATTGGACCAGGCAGGAATGTGGTCACATTCCTAGCTAGCATTTTCTGAATAATCATACAAAATCATACACAAAAGAAATTCAAAGTGCATAATTTACTTACCATTATGGGTGATTTGCAATTTCACTAATGCAGCCACCACAGACTGGATTTTCTATTCTGTGCCAGGCATTTAGAATCTGTCATTTAATTAATTTAATCCTCATTATAGCCCCATTGTATGCAACCTCATGAAGCCCATTTTGCAGATGAGGAAATGAGCTATGAGTGATCTCACACCCTGAGGCCTCTGGATCTACAGTGCATGCTCTCTACATGGCATCTTGCTGCACTGGGAACCTCACCTTTTAAGCCTCCAAACTTAAATTTTTATTTAAACTATTTAGTGGAAATCTTTAAAATTAAAACTTTCTAAAATAAAATTGTTTCTAAAATCTTCTTTTTTTAATTTTAGTTTTTGTGGAAGTACAGTTGATTTACAATGCTGTGTTAGTTTCAGGTATACTACAAAATGATTCAGTTTTCAATTTTACACGTGTGTGTATATATAAACTTTTCAGATTATTTCCCTTTATAGGTTATTACAAGATATTGAGTGTAGTTCCCTGTGCTATACAATAGGTCCTTGCTGATTATCTATTTTATATACAGTAATGTATATACCCTGGTGGCTCAGTGGTAAAGAATTTGCCTGCCAATGCAGAAGACACAAGAGAGGCAAGTTCAATCCCTGAGTCAGGAAGATCTCCTGGAAAAGGAAATGTCAACCCACTCTAGTATTCTTGCCTGGGAAATCTCAAGGACAGAGGAGTCTGGCGGGCTACAGTCCATGGGGTTGCAAAAGAGTCAGACACAACTTAGCAACTAAACAACAACATTTGTGTATATCGTGTATGTTGTGTATGTAATCCCAAACTCCTAATTTATCCCTCCCCTATTCCCCCTTTGGTAACCATAGTTGCAAAATCTTTCTTTATAAATATGCTTTTTTTATCCAATATATTTTCCTAATACTTGATTACATCATTTAAAAAATATCAATTATTTTGCAGACTGAAAACATAACAGCCTCAGTAATTTGAAACACATCTAAGGCTGTTTTCTTCTCTCTGCTTTGACAGCCTGTTGTGCTTTGGAACCCTTTCTATTTGCTTTTTACTGTTTCTTTTTCTTCCCTGCCCTCAGGACATCTGCTTCACTTGTCTGCTCCTCCAGTAGCCGTTAGTCCACATATCACATAGCTACCACTTTTTTGCTTTAAACAACAAAAACAACAAAGTCAAAAGTTATAGAATTAGGTCAAGTCACTTCTGGATGAACTTCTGCACAATTCTCTTTGATCGCTGGCAAGGGTTTTAGTAGGTATATCATGCTGGCATCATTCTAGGTTCCTGGAGTTCTCCATAGCATGCTTCTTAATTCTCAATTTACAAATTACTTGGGATTACATGTTCAAGCCCTCAACAAATGAAGTTTTGATATCTCCAGCCTGTCCTGTGATAATCAGAGCCCAGGTCTAGGGAGTAGTTTTGCTGTTTTATTTTTTCATAAGGATAGAAGATTGGAAGCAATGAAAATATCTGCCCTAATATAGGGCTAGACAAGACTTTCTAGTACTTCTTGCAGCATATCCATACTTATAATATGCAATGCATGCTTGTTCTCCCATATTCTTGCTGAGTTTGGTTCCATTAGCATACGAGCCCTCAGTGACTCTAGGAAGTGATTCTGTTTTCACACTCACAGTCTCTAAATGATCCAGTAAGTCTTTCACACAGATTTCTCATGTTCAGTGGTAGCAGTAAGTAAACCACAAAATAACATAAAGAAGGTAGATCTCCTGCCTTGCAGGCAGATTCCTTACCATCTAAGCCATGAGGGAAGTCCCTCATAAAAAGAAAAGTATTTCAATTGGAGCATCATCTTCCCCACTAAAATGTTTTTCTTGTTTTGTTTCTTGTTGTTGATGTTTATTTGTTTTATTGCCTTACATTTATGCTCTCAATTGAACTGCAATTGATATTTCAATTAAAATAATATTCCAGAGTGAGAAGATAACAATGCCACCATGTCTGTGTCAGATATGGAAAATACAAGCATCTCACAATTTTTTTGATAAGTGCCTGGGAATTATCACCTGGCCTCATCCTTTTGTATTTTGATGAAACACTCATAGGTCGATTAGTCTTTAAAATTTCAAAAACAAAAAAATAATCATGTAGTCAACTGAAATCAGTATTATAGAATTAGTTCAAAACAGAAATATGCTTCTCTTGGCAGCAGATCTTCTTTTGTGATGCTTCTATCCATAAACACACTCTTCCCCCTAGGCAGACTAGAACCCATACCAGCAGCCAATTGTGTTCTAAATGGTTGTTCAGAGAGGACTCCAATAGAAGCAATTCACTCATCTACTCAACTCCCTGTAGTACTCACCATGTGTCAGTGGTGCTCAGTAGAGAACTACATAGAAAACCCCTGATCTCAGAGAGCATAGAGTCCCCTGAAAGAAGAATGGAAAAAGGTGAATAACTTAGAATAGAATCTGCCTGCCCATGTGGATCCCTGGGCCAGTAAGAACCCCTGGAAAAGGAGATGACAGCGCACTCCAGTATTCTTGCCTGGGAAATCCCATGGACAGAGGAGTCTGGCAGGCTACAGTCCATGGTGTTGCAAAAGAGTTGAACACAACTTAGTGACCAAACAACAACAAAGTTTAAAAGGCCTGGTATTTGGTGGGTGGTGGTGTGGGGATCAGGAATTTCCTGTTGGGGTGGGAAAGGCCATTCAGAGAAAGCAAGCCATCATATATTTGTTCTTTATTGTGAGACTATCATATCAAGAGGTAGGTTTTTTTTTTTTTCTTTGCTATAACTGTAGACACATAGCGAAGTGATTTTTCTCTTTTCTTTTGTTCTCCATGCTTCCCATAACCTGGACTAATCAAGAAGGTATTCATCAGTTGGACATCTGGGAAAACACAGCAGGGATTTGCTGTCTCCCAAAAAAGACTTAAGTAAACAGTCCCTGACTGATCATTGTCAGTTGGAATATTCCTCTTCTGTACTTCCTTATTAGAAATCCCAACTGTATACTAATGCAGTTCAGTTTTCTCTTTGTGAACCTTACCCCTTGAAAATAACCTCATTGGGTTGGTTGGAACATCATCTGGTGTTAGTATTCCAGATATGAAAAGAAATACGTAACTTCCATCACATTTTCTGTTGAAGTTTTTAACTGGACAATCCCTCCACCCTCTGCCTTGGGAAGGGATACACAGAATGGAGCTTCTTTATATACCATGATTTTTGATATTTGATACATAAACTATGGTTAAGATGATGGAATCAGTGTTACAGTGATCCATATGGAAATATAAAAGCATCAAATAAGAATCTGCAGAAGCAAATGTGTATCTATCTGTGCACACACACACACACACATTTACAAATAGCTTTCCCTTATGATTGAGAAATTTTTATGGGAAATAAGTATATTTATATTCATCTTTCTTTTTTCTTTTTTTTTTTTCAATTAGTTCAGTCGCTCAGTCATGTCTGACTCTTTGCAACCTCATGGACTGAAACACGCCAGGCCTCCCTGTCCATCACCAACTCCTGGAGCTTGCTCAAACTCATATCCATTGAGTCAGTGATTCCATCCAACCGTCTCATCCTCTGTCATCCCCTTCTCCTCCTGCTTTCAATCTTGCGCAGCATCAAGGTCTTTTCAAATGAGTCAGTTCTTCACATCAAGTGGCCAAAGTGTTGGAGTTTCAGCTTCAGCATCAATCTTTTCAATGAATAATTGGGACTGATTTCTTTTAGGATGGACTGGTTGAATCTCCATGCTGTCCAGGGGACTCTCAAGAGTCTTCTCCAACACCACAGTTCAAAAGCATCAATTCTTTGGCACTCAGCTTTCTTTATAGTCCAACACTCACATCCGTACATGACTGCTGGGAAAACCATATCTTTTACTAGGTGGACATTTGTTGGCAAAGTAATGTCTCTGCTTTTTATTAAGCTGTCTAGGTTGGTCATTACTTTTCTTCCAAGGAACAAGCATCTTTTAATGTCATGGCTTCAGTCACCATCTGCAGTGATTTTGGAGCCAAAAAAAAAAAAAGTCTGTCACTGTTTCCACTGTTTCCTCATCTATTTGCCATGAAGTGATGGGACCAGATGCCATGATCTTAATTTTCTGAACTTTTCTTGGGATGGAGGAATGATTGGATTTTAAATTACTTTAATATTTAAATTTTCCTCCAGCTAAAGATTTTTATGTGTTATCTTGGATTTTTTCTTAATTCATTATCCCAGTATCTCAAATCTTGGCATAAAATGTATGAAAAAAAGTTTCCCTAATTCTTTCATTTAATTTTTGAAACATAAGGCATTGGGAATCAGTGTGGCCTTTTGAAAGACAATTTAAACCAAGTCAAATTCATTTTCTTCTGGATTGACAATTAAGAGGAGTGGTGAGGGAGTCCTTGATATGAGGTGTATGGGAGGATGGGATCTAGCCCCAGCTTGCCCTGAATCACCATGTGTGTGTGATGGTATCAATGTTGCCTGAGGTCCATGGCTGGAAGATTTCACTCCAAAAGGAGACTTTTCCCTCACAAGTCACCTTCCTTCCAATTTCTACTCTTCTTTCACTGGTACCATCACTTGGCTCTTCTTTTCTTGTTTCCCACATAGATGCACCACCCACAGCCTCATCATACCATTGTCATCACCTTGCAAATGAATACTTTGCCCCAAATTAGGCTGATTTACCCAGTCAGGTATGGCATAACCTGCCCCTGTGAACTGTAACCCACATTATAAAATAGGGGGGAGGGAGGGGGAAGTGGGTCAGGAAAAGAGAGGTTGGGTGATCTGTCCCATGTTCTCTGCTCCGTGCTTTCTGGTGGAGAAGTGAATCATGGGCAGAAGGAGGCAAATTGCTCTCCTCTCAGGGAGCTCCCACCACACAGGAACATGAAGCAAACAGAAGAGGCTTCCTTACAAGACAGTGGTGCTCTTGTCATAGGACCTGTCTCCAGGGGACTCCACTCCCAAAACACAGAGAATCCTAAAGTCTAGGAATGATCACTATTTTAAATATAAGAGGATATAAAATTAAAAGACAAATAATTCAGATACTAAAGGAAAGAGCTACAAGTCAGAAAATCAGGTTTTAATTCTGGTTCTGAAACTTAATACCTCCGAGTTTTACCTCAGTTTCTTCATCTGTAAAACAAGAAGCCTGGACAAGATTATCATTTAATTTAAGTTTCTTCCAAAATAAAATTATGTGATTTCATGAAAAGCAAAAGTGAAGAATTGGAAAGAGAGAGAAAAAAAGAAAATGGAAGGAAGGAAGGAAAGAAGGATGGAAGAAAGAAGGAAGGAAGGAAAGAAGGGACCTCTAATTCAATTGAATTTTTTTTAATGTTCAGAAAGAAAAGAAAAACATGTACAGAGAGAATCCTTCACACCCACAGTAGTTCAGATTATACAGGACTGGATGCTGTAACAGCATCCTGTTAACTTGTAACAGAGTACAAGTTATAAGTCCTAAAGTAGTAATGTGTGTGCTTTCTCAAGCTTGTTTCCCTTTAAAGCAAACCATGGTGAAAAAAAACAAGACACACTCCACATTCAAAAAAGTAAGGCAGTAAAAAGCATGACTAAAGGAAGACAGGAAAGAAGAAAGGAGAGAAGGAAGGGAGAAGGAAGAGGAGGCAAAAAGAAGCAGAGAGGGGAAAGGGGTTGTCCTGGGAGGTGACCAGAAGCTAGAGAGTCCAGGCCACACTCTTTTTTTCTTACAAGTTGTAAACAGGTCATTAAAAGCTTAGAAAAGCCAACCAAGTGGTTCTTGACTGCAAGAGGCACTGCAGCCTGAGACACAGAAGACTCCAGCCCTAAGAAAAGAGGCAGGAAGATGGGCTGAAAGTCACCTTCTCCTTGACACAGCCAAGAAAATCAGTGTAAAGTTAGGGTCCAAGAAAATGAGTTTTTTTGAGTCTGAGAAAGATTCTCAGACTAGTATTTAAGGCTAGTATTTCTGTAAATGTAGAACTAGTTTAATGTAAAAGTTGATATTTTGATGGTAATTTGCTTCAGTCGTGTCTGGAGAAGCCCACCATGGGATTCTCCAGGCAAGAATACTGAAATGGGTTGTCATTTCCTTCTCCAGGGGATCTTCCCGACTCAGAAATCAAACCCACATCTGTAATGTCTTCTGCATTGGCGCATGGTTTCTTTACCACTAGCACCACCTGGGAAGTGGCAATATTTTGATGAATTCTACCAATAAAGAAAGCCAACAAATTTTTGAGCTAGATCTTTTCTGCCTCCAGGAAATGACTTATCTCCCAAGAGACTGACAATCTCCCACCAGATTCTCTGCATAAATCAGCCCTCACCATAGTTAAGGGCCAGTTGTGTCTGAAAGACCACACTGAGAGGGTGCCAGGAATGCCTACTTCTGATTCTCTGCTCCCACTTTCATTCAACCAGTCTACAAACATTTACTGAGCACTTACCATGCGCCAGCCACTGTCCCTGGTATTAAGGTTAGAGTGATAAACAAGCAAAGTTCTGTGACCTCAGAATTTACATTTTTGGGAGGGAGGGATAGGGCTTCCCCAGAGGCTCAGCAGTAAAGAATCTGCCTGCCAATGCAGAAGACATAGGAGGCCCAGGTTCAATCCCTGAGTTGGGAAGATCCCCTGGAGAAGGGCATGGCAACCCACTCCAGTATTCTTGCCTGGAGAATCCCACGAGCAGAGGAAACTGGCAGGCTACAGTCCATGGGGTCACAAAGAATCAGACACAACTGAAGTGACTGAACGCATGCACACGCGCGCACACACACACACACGCACGAGAGAGGGATGGAGGTGGGGTGTTTGAAAATAAATTAGTCAAATTATTTTGAAATAGACTTAACCATAGGGGAGATATTTTTTAATAACTCTTGGCAGAGTTAATATCACTTAGCTATTAAATCATAACCAAATGAAAGTTATGGGATTTTTAGGCCAAAAAAAAAATAATCATCATCATCAGTTTAACAACCACCTCTTATTCCATTAGCAGAACAATTTAGTAAAGAAAATTAAGATGAAAAGGTTGTTGAGTGAGGAATCAAAGCTGAGAAGATACACAAAGACAACCCTACCCAACTTGGCTGAGAACAATCACCACACATCTTTGGAGAGCCACTTGTTCCCATAGATAATTCACTTTCTTTTGGGAGCCAGGCAGGTAAAACAAAGGAATGAAGCAGCTGAACTGTATGAGATAAATGGCAATCAGGCAGTGCATATGTACTAAGTCACTTGGGTCATATCCAACTCTGAAAGCCCCTGGGCTGTAGCATGCCAGGTTCCTCTTTTCATGGGATTCTCCAGGCAAGAATATTGGAGTGGGTTGTCATTCCCTTCTCCAGGGGATCTTCCTGACCCAGGGATCAAACCCATATCTCTTATGTCTCCTGCCTTGGCAGGCAGGTTCTTTACCACTAGCATCACCTGGAAAGCCAGATATAAGGCAGTAACAGGCATTTAATAAGGAGTGGTAGAGACTGCGGCATTCTGAAACAGACATGCCCATTGTAAACAAAGTGACAGCTACTTACTTGAGGCTAGCTGATTGTTGCCAAATAAAAGTCTTTTCCACCTGAAGCCAAAGTGTTAGATTTAGCTTAATTTCTTCTGATTTTTTTTTTTTTTTCAAAAACAATCATAACAAATCACACTCTAAAACTATTTGGGCAATGTAAAATATATCTGAAGGCTAGATTCAGCTCATAGACCTAGAATCTATGTCCCCTGCAGGATAGAAATGCCCATCAGTCTTTGCAAATATTTCCCCAGTGGAGGTGAACATGATGTAGTGAAAAGAAACTGGGCTGATTGTGCAGGACAGTGGACATCAAACCCTCAGTGTGGCCACTCTGTGGCATAAGCTGAGTCCTGTGACCTGAGATGTGGTCAACTGAGTGAAAGAAGGAAGGATAGAAATAATATCTACCTTGCGAACTTTTCAGATTGTATTGAGTAACACAATGATGTAAGTACAAGTCCCTTGTTAGCAGTTCATTTCAGTTCAGTTCAGTAGCTCAGTTGTGTCCGACTCTGTGACTCCATGAATCGCAGCACGCCAGGCCTCCCTGTCCATCACCAACTCGCGGAGTTCACACAAACTCATGTCCATCGAATCGATGATGCCATCCAGTCATCTCATCCTCTGTCGTCCCCTTCTCCTCCTGCCCTCAATCCCTCCCAGCATCAGGGTCTTTTCCAATGAGTCAACTCTTCGCATGAGGTGGCCAAACTACTGGAGTTTCAGCTTCAGCATCAGTCCTGCCAATGAACACCCAGGACTGATCTCCTTCAAGATGGACTGGTTGGATCTCCTTGCAGTCCAAGGGACTCTCAAGAGTCTTCTCCAACACCACAGTTCAAAAGCATCAATTCTTTGGTGCTCAGCTTTCAACAGAGTCCAATTCTCACATCCATACATGACCACTGGAAAAACTATAGCCTTGACTAGATGGACCTTTGTTGGAAAAGTAATTCCTCTGTTTTTTAATATGCTGTATACTTTGGTCATAACTTTCCTTCCAAGGAGTAAGCGTCTTTTAATTTCATGGCTGCAATCACCATCTGCAGTGGTTTTGGAGCACCAAAAAATAAAATCTGACACTGTTTCCACTGTTTCCCAATCTGTTTCCCATGAAGTGATGGGACCAGATGCCATGATCTTCGTTTTCTGAGTGTTGAGCTTTAAGCCAAATTTTTCACTATCCTCTTTCACTTTCATCAAGAGGCTGTCTAGTTCCCCTTCACTGTCTGCCATAAGGGTGTTGTCATCTGCATATCTGAGGTTATTGAGATTTCTCCCAGAAATCTTGGTTCCAGCTTGTGCTTCTTCCAGCCCAGCGTTTCTCATGATGTACTCTGCATAGAAGTTAAATAAGCAGGGTGACAATATACAGCCTTGACGTACTCCTTTTCCTATTTGGAACCAGTCTGTTGTTCCATGTCCGGTTCTAACTGTTGCTTCCTGACCTGCATACAGGTTTCTCAAGAGGTCAAGTGGCCTGGTATTCCCATCTCTTTCAGAATTTTCCAGTTTGTTGTGATCCACACAGTCAAAGGCTTTGGCACAGTCATAAAGCAAAAATAGATGTTTTTCTGGAACTCTCTTGCTTTTTCGATGATCCAGAGGATGTTGGCAATTTGATCTCTGGTTCCTCTGCCTTTTCTAAAACCAACTTGAACATCTTGAAGTTCACAGTTCACATATTGCTGAAACCTGGCTTGGAGAATTTTGAGCATTACTTTACTAGCATGTGAGATGAGTACAATTGTGCGGTAGTCTGAGAATTCTTTGGCATTGCGTTTCTTTGGGACTGGGATGAAAGCTGACCTTTTCCAGTCCCGTGGCCACTGCTGAGTTTTCCAAATTTGCTGGCATATTGAGTGCAGCACTTTCACAGCATCATCTTTCAGGATTTGAAATAGCTCCACTGGAATTCCATCACCTCCACTAGCCTTTGTTCCTAGTGATGCTTTCTAAGGCCTGCTTGACTTCACATTCCAGGATGTCTGGCTCTAGGTGAGTGATCATACCATCGTGATTATCTTGGTCGTGAAGCTTTTTCTTTTTTTTTTGTAAAGTTCTCCTGTTTATTCTTGCCACCTCTTCTTAATATCTTTGCTTCTGTTAGGTCCATATCATTTCTGTCCTTTATCGAGCCTATTTTTGCATGAAATGTTCCCTTGGTATCTCTAAATTTCTTGAAGAGATCTCTAGTCTTTCCCATTCTGTTGTTTTCCTCTATTTCTTTGCATTGATTGCTGAAGAAGGCTTTATCTCTTCTTGCTATTCTTTGGAACTTTGCATTCAGATTCTTATATCTTTCCTTTTCTCCTTTGCGTTTCGCTTCTCTTCTTTTCACAGCTATTTGTAAGGCCTCCCTACACAGCCATTTTGCCTTTTTGCATTTCTTTTCCATGGGGATGGTCTTGATCCTTGTCCCCTCTACAATGTCATGAACCTCATTCCATAGATCATCAGGCACTCTATCTATCAGATCTAGTCCCTTAAAACTATTTCTCACTTCCACTGTATAATCATAAGGGGTTTGATTTAAGTCATACCTGAATGGTCTAGTGGTTTTCCCTACTTTCTTCAATTTAAGTCTGAATTTGGTAATAAGGAGCTCATGATCTGAGCCACAGTCAGCTCCTGGTGTTGTTTGTGTTGACTGTATAGAGCTTCTCCATCTTTGGCTGCAAAGAATATAATCAGTCTGATTCCGGTGTTGACCATCTGGTGATGTCCATGTGTAGAGTCTACTCTTGTGTTGTTGGAAGAGTGTATTTGCTATGACCAGTGCGTTCTCTAGGCAAAACTCTATTAGTCTTTGCCCTGCTTCATTCCACATTCCAAGGCCAAATTTGCCTGTTACTCCAGGTGTTTCTTGACTTCCTACTTTTGCATTCCAGTCCCCTATAATGAAAAGGACATCTTTTTTAGGTGTTAGTTCGAAAAGGTCTTGTAGGTCTTCATAGGACCGTTGAACTTCAGCTTCTTCAGAATTACTGGTTGGGGCATAGGATTGGATTACTGTGATATTGAGTGGTTTGCCTTGGAAAGGAACAGAGATCATTCTGTCGTTTTTGAGATTGCATCCAAGTACTGCATTTTGGTCTCTTTTGTTGACCATGATGGCTACTCCATTTCTTCTAAAGGATTCCTGCCCGCAGTAGTAGATATAATGATCATCTGAGTTAAATTCACCCATTCCAGTCCATTTCAGTTCACTGATTCCTTGAATGTTGACGTTCACTCTTACCATCTCCTGTTTGACCACTTCCAGTTTGCCTTGATTCATGGAGCTAACATTCCAGGTTCCTATGCAATATTGCTCTGTACAGCATCAGACCTTGCTTCTATCACCAGTCACATCCACAACTGGGTATTGTTTTTGCTTTGACTTTATCCCTTCATTATTTCTCGAGTTATTTCTCCACTGATCCCCAGTAGCATATTGGGCACATAACGACCTGGGGAGTTCCTCTTTCAGTATCCTATCATTTTGCCTTTTCATACTGTTCATGAGGTTCTCAAGGCAAGAATACTGAAGTGGTTTGCCATTCCCTTCTCCAGTGGACCACATTCTGTCAGCTCTCTCCACCATGATCCACCCATCCTGGGTAGCCCCACACAGCATGGCTTAGTTTCATTGAGTTAGACAATGTGATCAGATTGGCTAGTTTTCTGTGATTATGGTTTCAGTGTGTCTGCCCTCTGATGCCCTCTTGCAACACCTACCATTTTACTTGAGTTTCTCTTACCTTCGACGTGGGTTATCTCTTCATGGGTGCTCCAGCAAAGCACAGCCGCTGCTTCTTACCTTGGAACAGTACTGTCCCTCAAAGTGCTGGTGTTACTACCTTCCCCAGGTCCCCATCACCCATGTTCTAGCAAATTCACTTTTCCATTCTTACTAAATCAATATTTAGTGCTGAGTTCACTGGAAGGCCAACAATAGCATGCACCTTTTCAAAGAACTATTTCTAAAACATTGAATGATTATGGAGGTGGTGATGGGTTTAGCTGCTGAGTCATGTCACACTCTTTGTGACCCCATGGGCTCCAGCCCACCAATCTCCACTGTCCATGCGATTTCTCAGGCAAGAATACTGGAGTGGCTTGCCATTTCCTTCTCTAGGTGGTCTTCCCAACCCAGGGATTGAACCCCTGTTCTCCAGAATTGCAAGAGGATTCTTTACCAACTGAGCCACCAGGGAAGCCCATTCTCCTGCATTACAGGAAGACTCCCTTCACTGGGGAGATATTTTCAAAGACATATTTGCAGGGCATTTCTACCCTGCAGAGGACATGGATTTGTGGGCTGAATCTAGCCTTCAGATATATTTTGCTTTGCCTGAATAGTTTTTGAGTTTGATTTGTTACAGTTATTTTTGAAAAAAATCAGAAAAGATTAAATGGGGGTACATTCATTGATTAATTTGTTCAGTGATTCAGGGTATTTAGTCATACATATAAGAGTCATGTTGTGCTTCCCTGTGGTTCAGCTGATAAAGAATCCGCCTGCAGTGTGGGAGACCTGGGTTTGATCCCTGGGTTGGGAAGATCCCCTGAAGAAGGAAAAGGCTACCCACTACAGTATTCTGGCCTGGAGAATTCCATGGGCTGTATAGACCATGGGGTTGTAAAGAGTTGGACATGACTGAACGACTTTCACTTTCATAAGATTTATGTTGGTTTAAGTTGCAACTTAGTTTATCTATAAAGAATTTGCTGAGCAAATTAATAACAAGAGCAAAGTTAAGACACAAAAATGATTAACACACTGAAAACTTTTCAGGATTTCATAAAAATGTTCAGAAAAATAATCAGCCTTGTCTGGCATGTTTGACCAAAATTTATTTTGTGCTTACTTTCCAAAGGATGACCACTAAGTGTAACACACAATCATTTACATATAAAGACCTAACTGTAGCAACCTGGAATGTTAGGTCCATGAATCAAGGCAAATTGGAAGTGGTCAAACAGGAGATGGCAAGAATGAACATCAAAATTCTAGGAATCAGTGAACTAAAATGGACTGGAATGGGTGAATTTAACTCAGATGACCATTATATCTACTACTGCGGGCAGGAATCCCTTAGAAGAAATGGACTAGCCATCATGGTCAACAAAAGAGTCCAAAATGCAGTACTTGGATACAATCTCAAAAACGACAGAATGATCTCTGTTCCTTTCCAAGGCAAACCATTCAATATTACAGTGATCCAAATCTATACCCCAACCAGTAGTGCTGAAAAATCTGAAGTTGAATGGTTCTATGAAGACCTACAAGACCTTTTAGAACTAAAACCCAAAAAAGATGTCCCTTTAATTACAGGGGACTGGAATGCAAAAGTAGGAAGTCAAGAAACACCTGGAGTAACAGGCAAATTTGGCCTTGGAGTACAGAATGAAGCAGGGCAAAGACTAATAGTGTTTTGCCAAGAAGATGCACTGGTCGTAGCAAACACCCTCTTCCAACAACACAAGAGTAGACTCTACACATGGACATTACCAGATGGTCAACACTGAAATCAGATTGATTATATTCTTTGCAGCCAAAGATGGAAAAGCTCTATACAGTCAACAAAAACAAGACCAGGAGCTGACTGTGGCTCAGATCATGAGCTCCTTATTACCAAATTCAGACTTAAATTGAAGAAAGTAGGAAAAACCACTAGACCATTCAGGTATGACCTAAATCAAACCCCTTATGATTATACAGTGGAAGTGAAAAATAGATTTAAGAGACTAGATCTGATAGACTGAGTGAGGAATGATGGACGGAGGTTCATGACATTGTAAAGGAGACAGGGATCAAGACCATCCCCATGGAAGAGAAATGCACAAAAACAAAATGGCTGTGTGGGGAAGCCTTACAAATAGCTATGAAAAGAAAGGAAGCAAAAAGCAAAGCAGAAAAGGAAAGATATAAGCATCTGAATGCAGAGTTCCAAAGAATAGCAAGAAGAGATATGAAAGCCTTCCTCAGCGATCAATGCAAAGAAATAGAAGAAAACAACAGAATGGGAAAGACTAAAGATCTCTTCAAGAAAATTAGAGATATCAAGGGAACATTTCACCCAAAGATGGGCTCGATAAAGGACAGAAATGGTATGGACTTAACAGAAGCAGAAGATATTAAAAAGAGGTGGCAGGAATACACAGAAGAAATGTACAAAAAAAAATCTTCATGACCAAGATAGTCAAGATGGTGAAACACAAGCTGGAATCAAGACTGCCAGGAGAAATATCAAGAACCTCAGATATGCAGATGACACCACCCTTACGGCAGAAAGTGAAGAGGAACTAAAAAGCCTCTTGATGAAAGTGAAAGAGGAAAGCAAGAAAGTTGGCTTTAAGCTCAACATTCAGAAAACGAAGATCATGGCATCCGGTTCCATCACTTTATGAGAAATAGATGGTGAAACAGTGGAAACAGTGTCAGACTTTATTTTGGGGGGCTCTAAAATCACTTCAGATGGTGACTGCAGCCATGAAATTAAAAGATACTTACTCCTTGGAAGAAAAGTTATGACCAATCTAGATAGCATATTCAAAAGCAGAGACATTACTTTGCCCACTAAGGTCCATCTACTCAAGGCTATGTTTTTTCCTGTGGTCATGTATGGATGTGAAAGTTAGACTGTGAAGAAGGCTGAGCGCCGAAGAATTGATGCTTTTGAACTGTGGTGTTGGAGAAGACTCCTGAGGGTCCCTTGGACTGCAAGGAGATCCAACCAGTCCATTCTGAAGGAGATCAACCCTGGGATTTCTTTGGAAGGAATGATGCCAAAGCTGAAACTCCAGTACTTTGGCCACCTCATGCGAAGAGTTGACTCAATGGAAAAGATTCTGATGCTGGGAGGGATTGGGGGCAGGAGGAGAAGGGGACTACAGAGGATGAGATGGCTGGATGGCATCACGGACTCGATGGATGTGAGTCTGAGTGAGCTCCGGGAGATGGTGATGGACAGGGAGGCCTGGAGTGCTACAATTCATGGGGTTGCAAAGAGTTGGACATGACTGAGCGACTGAACTGAACTGAGCTATTGATCATTATTATTGATGCATTAAATATTCCTTTTAAAAACTTCTGATACATAGTAATCCAATACTGTGGTTATTTTTTATTTTTTTCTATCTGACCGTGTAACGATTAGAGCTTGAGCTCTGGAGACTGCCTGCCAGTGTTTGCTCCTTGAAATAGTCATTGTAGCTTTAGAGCTTTGGGCAAATTATTCAATTTCTCCATGCCTGTATTTTTTCATGTGTAAAATGAAGATAAAATTGTGTACCACCCAATATGGTTGTTAGGCATTCTGAATGAGATAATACATTAAAAGCACTCAGCATTGCATCTGGAACATAATGAGAATAAATATTAACTATTTGTACATGTAACTTTTAAATGACTCTAATTTCAACTTTTCAATATTTTTTATGGTCCTAGAATTTTTTAAGTGAGAACTGTCTTTTGAAGTTATAACAACTTGTTTCTAAAACTGTTTAAAGCTGTAGAACTACCCTCTTTTTTAATGTAATTCCATTTATAATTCAATGGAGAAGGAAATGGTAACCCACTCTAGTATTCTTGCCTGAGAAATCCCATAGACAGAGGAACCTGGTGAGCCACAGTCCCTGGGGTCTTAAGAGTTAGATAAGTCTGAGCGACTAAACCACCACCACCATTTATAATTCAAAAATCTAACAGGTAAGGGGACATAGGGTAAATGGAGACACTATAATGTGACTCAGAATGTGCTCCCCTGATTGAACAGAGACATTTTCAAGGGATCAGCGGAGCCAAGGCATGCTCACTGGAGCCACACAGCCTGGCCTGGAACAGCTTAGAGGGTGCAAAGGTGGGTTCCATAGGCATGTAGAAAGACCATAGCACAGATTGGGTGCTTCACTTCAACCCTCAACCTGTCTCAGCTACTTGCTAATGTTTTGGTTCATGAACCATGGTGTCAAATAGAAGAAAGAACAGTGGAGAAATGCAGCAACAGGTGTCACCAGGAACATCAAAGCATACCATTTCAGTGAAGAAGGAGAAATCCCTCACCCACTACTGCTGCAAACACTTGTCCTGGAGGTCCCAGAATTCAGATCCCTCTGTACCTGATTCACCCGGGCCTCTGGCAATGAACAACCTTGAGCAGAGGTGCCTGTGGTTGGTATTTATCATAGAATTCTTAGCATCATGATGCCCAAGAAGCATGTCTAAAAATCTCTGGTCTTCCTTGGGCACTGTCCTCTGAGACAGTCATAGATCAGTTTGTGCAACTATCTGCCTCACCTGGGGACAATCGTCCCACCAGCCTAGACACATGTCTCCTCTTCTGGGCCCCAGCAGGGGAGGGGCTGACCAGCACTGGTCTTCTTCTGCTTTAGCTTCTCAGCTCTTGAGGAAGGTCTGTGTCCAAGGCCTAATGTCACCAAGAATTCCAAACACATTTAATGGGTGGACTTACTTGAGTTAAAAGAGACCAAGCTCAGGGATTAATCTGCTTCTGGAAGAAAAGTAACTCCCCACCCTTTCTCACAGCCCATATCTTTCATCCTCCCTTCGGGCATCTCCTCCTACAAATTTCTGAATCACAGAGAGTTGTCAGGAGATTTTGAGGAAATAGCAGAAATTAAGCTCCCAATTTACCTTTTGAGTTTAGCTCAAAGAAACAACCCAACCAAAGTCAAGACAACTTAAGAATTCCACTTCTTCATGGGCCAGCATTTTTCTCCTTCATAAAACATTTTGATGTTTGTGGAAACTGGAGGATGTCAGGGCCTGTAACTTGTAAAACACCGGTGTTATTTAAACATGTCCAGTGAGGAGGGAGAGAATGACTTTTGCAGTATTTTTCAGGAAGTGCCATAGCATTGGCAGCTTTCAGAACCTGACAAAGAAAGCTTAATTTATTAAATCATATATTTATGTTTCAGGCACTCCTGAATTAAGAAAAGTAAAAAAAAAAAAAAAAATTAATTTTCCCTTTGAAATCAAGTAGCTAAAAAGCACTCAGTGGAAGACTTGAAAAAGAAAGTTGAATAAATATTCCAGAAACTAAAATAAAAGAGCAAAAGGAGTAAAACATTTTTTTAAGTCAAAGTAAGCATCTAGAATTAGATAAAGAAAATTTGCAGATACTGAAAATAGACATAAAGACAGAGAAAACTAGCAAAAAAAAAAAAATAATAATGCAAGAGTGCTTCTGAAAAATGTCAGGGTTGATTATTCAGCATAAATGAATAAAGATTTAGATAAATATATGCTACTATAAAAATTCAGAATACCAAGAAGAAATAAAAATAAATAGTAATTTCAGAAAGCTTTCAAAGGGCTTCTGTTTAATTCCATTGTAATCAGAATTACGGTGATCTTCCTAACAATATATGCTTAAAAAAGTGGTTTAGTAAGAACTGGCATACTCTAAAGTAATATTCAACTACAACTTTAATATTTAGCAAATCTACCAATAAAATGTAAGAGTAAGATAAAGATTCTAAAAAGTTACATCCCATGCTGTCTTAGGAAACTTCTCCAGGGAATACATACGCAAATAAGGGTCTTGGCACCATAAAAAAAGTTAGAATTGGAAAAGCACAGGAGGCAACACAGCAGAGGAGCAAAGATGCTCCCATAACAAGGGCTGGGCATTCAGGGTTTCTAAACTACTTGCAAGAGACTGCTCCCAGGGAGGATGCAGAGGAGCAGAAAAAAATACATCCTGCACGACAGTGACCTGCTCAGAATGGGAAATAGGGTTGAAGCCTCAGGGTCAAAGGCCTGTGGGAAAATCTATTTGGCTGAATATCTGATTTGCTTCTGAAGTAGGATTAAGGGGCTTTGGATAGATGCAATGAAAGAGACAGGAAAAAAAAAAAGTAGGTATATTAAAGCAAATAATTCAAAAGGAATTACCTTTAAAATGCAACATATATTTATTCAGAAACAGAATTATTACCCTAAAGTGACAATTCTCAAACTTTTGATCTCTAGACCGTTTTACAAACTCTTGAAGACACCAAAGGGCTTAGGTATATGTGGGTTATTTCTACCAATATTTATCAGGTTAGGAATTGAAACTGAGAAATGTTCAAATAGGCACATATTAAATAATTTCAAAGCTACAAGAAATGTTTGCATGTTAAGTGATATGTTTTATGAAAAATTATGTTTCCAAAACAACGACAAAAGAATTAGTGAGAAGAAGTGCAGTGTCTCTCACTTTAACATCCAGTCTAGTGGAGACAGCTGAAGTCCTGCATTGCTTTTGCACTCAGTCGGCTGTGCTGCCATGCATCATCCAGCTTCTGGACAGTCCCACCATACAAAAATCGTTAAGAATTATTATCAAAATAGTATTGACCTCATGGATCCTTTGAAAAGATTCCCAGATGACACTTTGAAAGACACTGCTCTCAAGTAACATTTGATTTCTTTAATGAATGTCATTTATATAGTTGTAATTTTTTATATTACTATAATCAAAATAACCATACAGTTATACTGGGAAGATGGATGTGAGTGAAGGGGGCTATTGCTAGGCATTAAATCCTCAACAAGAATAAGAAATCAATAGATAATGTGTAATATCAATGAGTTGTCAATAATAGTAGAAGCATGTTACAGAAAATGAAGGAGATAAGTATCAGAAGCAGCACCTACCACACCAGCCCACACTGGTCAGAATGGCCAGCATTAAAAGACTTGCAAATAACAAATGCTGGAGAGGGTGGCAGGGAAAGGGAACCCTCCTACACTGTTCGTAGGAACATAAACTGGTGCAAGTATGTTAATCCCTCAGTTGTGTCCAACTCTTTGCGACCCCATGAACAGTAGCCTGCCAGGCGCCTCTGTCCGTGGAATTCTCCAGGCAAGAATACTGGAATGGGTTGCTATGCTCTACTCCAGGGGGATCTTCCTGAACCAGGGATCAAACCAGGGTCTCTTGCGTTGCAGGCAGATTCTTTACCATCTGAGCCACCAGGTGAGCCTGGTGCAGCCACTATGGAAAACAGTATGGAGATTTCTCAGAAGACTAAAATAGAGTTACCATACATATGATCTAACAATCCTAGTATGGATTGCTGGGCATATATCCAGAAAAAAACGATAATTCAAAGAGATACACACACTCCAATATTCATCCCAGCACTATTGGCAATAGCCTAAGCATTTGGAAACAACTTATGTCCATTGACAGATGAATGAATAAAGATGCAGTACACATATACAATGGAATACTACTCAACCATAAAAAATGAAATAATGCCATTTGTAGCGACACAGATGGACCTAAGGGCTTCCCAGTTTGTGCCAGTGGTGAACAACCTACCTGCCAAAGCAGAAGATGTAGGAACTGCGGGTTCGACCCCTGGCTCAGGAGGATGCCTGGAAGAGGGCATAGCAACCAACCCCAGTATACTTGCTTGGAGAGTCCCATGAACAGAGGAACCTGGAGGGCTACCATCCATGAGGTTGCAAAGGTTAGATGTAACTGAAATGACTGAGCACACAAACACACACTCAGAACTAGAGATGATCATACTAAGTGAACTAGGTGAGAAAGGGAAAGACAAATAGCATATGATACCCTTTATATGTAGAATCTAACATAGGACGCAAGTGAACTTATCTACAAAATAGAAAAAACAGACCCAGAGACATAGGAAACAAACTTGTAGTTGTTAAGGACGAGGGACATTGGGGAGGGATGGATTGGGAGTTTGGGGTTAGTGGACACAAACTATTATATATAGAATAGATAAACAACAAGACCCTACCATATAGCACAGGGAACTATGTTCAACATTGTCTAAGAAACCACAATGGTAAAGATGATCAAAAAGAATATATATATATATATAACTGAATCACTTTGCTGTGCAGCAGAAATTAACACATTGTAAATCAGTTATACTTTAATAAAATAAAAATTTTTAGTAGTTTAAATTTGAATAAAATAAGAAGCAGGACCTACCATACTTAAAAGTGCTTGCCTTTCAGTTCAGTTCAGTCACTCAGTCATGTCTGACTCTTTGCGACCCCATGGACTGTAGCACGCCAGGCCTCCCTGTCCATCACCAACTCCTGGAGCCTGCTCAAACTCATGCCCATTGAGTCAGTGATGCCATATAACCATCTCATCCTCTGTTGTCCCCTTTTCCTCCTGCCTTCAATCTTTCCCAATATCACAGTCTTTTCAAATGAGTCAGTTCTTCCCATAAGGTAGCCAAAGTATTGGAGTTTCATCTTCAGCATCAGTTCTTCCAATGAATATTTAGGACTGATTTCCTTTAGGATGGGCTGGTTGGATCTCTTTTCACTCCAAGGGACTCTAAGAGTCTTTTCCAACACCACAGTCCAAAAGCATCAAGACTTTGGCACTCAGCTTTCCTTGTAGTCCAACTCTCACTTCTATACATGACTACTGGAAAAACCGTATGTTTGACTAGATGGACCTTTGTTGGCAAAGTAATGTCTCAGCTTTTTAATATGCTATCTAGGTTGGTCATAGCTTTTCTTCCAAGGAGTAAGTGTCTTTTAATTTCATGGCTGAGGTCACCATCTGCAGTGATTTTGAAGCCCCAAAAATAAAGTTTCTCACTATTTCCAAATTTCCCCATCTATTTGCCATGAAGTGATGAGACTGGATGCCATAATCTTAGTTTTCTGAATGTTGAGCTTTAAGCCAACTTTTTCACTCTCCTCTTTCACTTTCATCAAGAGGCTTTTTAGTTCTTCTTCACTTCCTGCCATAAGGGTGGTGTCATCTGCATATCTGAGGTTATTGGTATTTCTCCCGGCAACCTTGATTCCAGCTTGTGCTTCTTCCAGCCCAGCATTTCTCATGATGTACTCTGCATATAAGTTAAATAAGCACGGTGACAATATACAGCCTTGATGTATTCCTTTCCCAATTTGGAACCAGTCTGTTGTTCCATGTCCAGTTCTAACTGTTGCTTCCTGCATACAGATTTCTCAAGAGGCAGGTCAGGTGGTCTGGTATTCCCATCTCTCTCAGAATTTTCCACAGTTTATTGTGATCCACACGGTCAAATGCTTTGGCATAGTCAATAAAGCAGAAATAGATGTTTTTCTGGAACTCTCTTGCTTTTTTGATGTTCCAGTGAATGTTGGCAATTTTATCTCTGGTTCATCTGCCTTTTCTAAATCCAGTTTAAACATCTGAAAGTTCATGGTTCACATACTGCTGAAGCATGGCTCAGAGAATTTTGAGCATTACTTTACTAGCCTGTGAGATTAGTGCAATTGTGCAGTAGTTTGAGCATTCTTTGGCATTGCCTTTCTTTGGGATTGGAATGAAAACTGACCTTTTTCAGTCCTGTGGCCACTGCTGAGTTTTCCAAATTTGCTGGCATATTGAGTGCAGCACTTTCACAGCATCATTTTTCAGGATTTTCAATAGTTTAATGGGAATTGCATCACCTCCACTAGCTTTGTTGCTAGTGATGCTTCCTAAGGCCCACTTGACTTCACATTCCAGGATGTCTGGTTCTAGGTGAGTGATCATACCATTGTGATTATCTGATCATGAAGATCTTTTTTGTACAGTTCTTCTGTGTATTCTTGCCACCTCTTCTTAATATCTTCTGCTTCTGTTAGGTCCGTACCATTCCCTTCCTTTATTGTGCCCATCTTTGCATGAAACCTTCCCTTGATATCTCTAGTTTCTTGAAGAGATCTCTAGTCTTTCCCATTCTGTTGTTTTCCTCTATTTCTTTGCACTGATCACTGAGAAAGACTCTCTTATCTCTCCTTGCTATCCTTTGGAACTCTGCATTCATATCGGTATATCTTTCCTTTTCTCCCTTGATTTTCATTTCTCTTCTTTGCACAGCTATTTGTAAGACCTCCTCAGACAGCCATTTTGTTTTTTGCATTTCTTTTTCTTGGGGATGGTCTTGATCCCTGTCTCCCATAGAATGTCATGAACCTCCGTCTGTAGTTCTTCAGGCACTGTCTATCAGATCTAATCCTTTGAATCTATTTCTCATTTCCACTGAATAATTGTAAGGGATTTACATCATACCTGAATGGTCTAGTGGTTTTCCCCACTTTCTTCAATTAAATCTGAATTTGACAGTAAGGAGCCAAAGTAAAAACTACACCCAGTTGTGGATGTGACTGGAGATAGAAGCAAAGTCTGATGCCGTAAAGAGCAACATTCTTTAGGAACCTGGAATGTTCGGTCCATAAATCAAGGAAAATTGGAAGTGGTCAAATGAAATGGTAAAACTGAACGTTGACATTTTAGAAATCAGTGAACTAAAATGGACTGGGATGGGTGAATTTAACTCAGATGACTGTTATATCTACTACTGTGGGCAGGAATCCCTTAGAAGAAATGCAGTAGCCCTCAGTCAACAAAAGAGTCTGAAATGCAGTATTTGGATGCAATCTCAAAAACGACAGAAAGATCTCTGTTCATTTCCAAGGCAAACCATTCAATATCACAGTAATCCAAATCTATGCCCCAACCAATAATGCTGAAGAATCTGAGGGTGAATGGTTCTGTGAAGACCTACAAGTCCTTTTAGAACTAACACCCCCAAAAAATGTCCTCTTCATTTAGGGAACTGGAATGCAAAAGTAGGAAGTCAAGAAACACCTGTAGTAACAGACAAATTTAGCCTTGGAGTACAGAATGAAGCAGGGCAAAGGCTAATAGAGTTTTGCCAAGGGAACACTCTGGTCTAGCAAATACCCTCTTCCAACATCACAAGAGAAGACTCTCCACATGGAAATCACCAGATGGTCAACACCAAAATCAGATTGATTATATTGTTTGCAGCCAAATATGGAGAAGCTCTATACGATCAGCAAAGACAAGACCAGGAGCTGACTGTGGCTCAGATCATGAATTCCTTATTGCCAAATTCAGACTTAAACTGAAGAAAGTAGGGAAAACCACTAGACGTGATTTCCTTTAGATAAAGATAGAGAAGGTTGCAGTAATGTAGATCGAGAGATTGCCATGAGATGAAATTCTATGTGGTCCTTATAATGAACTTCCCTATAGGTTCATGGAAATAAATCTCAAGCAATGTGTCAAGTTTTGATGGTTCAGTAGGTCTGAGTGGGGCGTGAAATTCTGCATAACTAATAAACTTCCAAGTGATGCCAATAAAATTTCATTCTCTCTATAGCATGAGTCAATAAGGAGATCTAACTTAATGGAGTGGTTAAAGAGATCCTAACTCAGATCTTTAAGATAGCCTGAAGCCAGCAGAGAGAAATGCTGACTTAGGCACTAAACTGTCCCTTAGAATTCTTCCATACTGTTTAAACTCTGAAAAATTATTTCCAAACTTTTTTCAAGGAACAGTATCTAACTAAAAGTTACAAAGAAATAAATGGGGAAACTGGTGTTGTTTTCTTTGACAAATATATTGCAGTAACACGAGATGTTAACATTAGGGGAAATTGGGTGAGGGGCACATATAAACTTCCATGAGCCTAACAGTATTGAAAAATTAGAAAGTTTATCTTAAGAGACTTCCCTGGTGGTGCAGTAGCTATGACCCTGCACTCCCAATGCAGGGGGCCCAGGTTCTATCCCTTGTCAGGGAACTAGATCCCATATGCTGTAACTAAAACCAAGGGCATCCAAATAAATATTTTTTAAGTTTATCAAAATATTAAATAAAAGAGTGAATAACAAGGGATAAAAGCTGAAATACTTTGCTTAGACTCAAGAGAAAAGTTAAAGAAGGGAAACACAGATCCTTCCTGGTCTCTGTCCCCTGGGATTCTGCAAAATTCTTGGCCTCTAAAGAAGAAAGCCTGGAAACCAAATCTAACATTATATTCTAAGGGAGAGAAAGACATGCGACCCAAAGAATATAATGCGGCTTATACATTTGCATAAAATAAGGATCAAAAGTTGAGATTTCCTTCTGTTTCCTGTTTGCTGTTTACCAACTATATATTTTATTTAGGTATACCTACTTTTTGTTCTAAATTAGAGAGGTTTTCTTTACCGTGACTACAAAGATAGACTCCAAATTTTACCCAAATAGTTCTCATGTGAGACTGACCCATGTGTGGTCACACTAAGAAGACCACAGGACAGGCGAGCCATTTACCTTGAGGAAAGAAGTCGGGATAAAGATGAAGCCCTGTCTTTTTGGTTGAAACCCCTGTTTCCTGTGATCTTATAAGAGTCTTTCCATGGAAGTTGTATTGGTTAGATTTTTAATTAATTAGGATAAAGGACTTAGCTAAGTCAACAGATTATGGTTGAATATTTGCTTTGATTCCCTGTTTTCTTATCTTGATTGAGAAATCCTAACATTTAGGCTTGAATCAGAAGCTGTCCAGGACTCCTTCTTTGGCATACTTCCAAAAAATACGTTTATTTTTCTACCTGGTATCTCTCCAATGAAGTTGCTGTTGATGATGTTGATGTTCACCTATCACTTTTAAAGATACGTTTAAAGAGCAGTGTTTCCCATCATCCTTTGGCACCCTTTAAATTATCCATAAGCTTGGAGCGATGGACTTTGCTTCCAAGAGATATAAAGTTCATGAATAACACTGGCATTTAATGTAGGTGATGAAAGTGCCAGTGTCCAACTCTTTGCAACCCCATTGACTGTAGCCCACCAGTCTCAGGCTCCTCTGTCCATGGAATTCTCCAGGCAAGAATACTGGAGTGGGTTGACATTCCCATCTCCAGGGGATCTTCCTGACCCAGGGATCAAACCTGTTCTCCTGCATTGCAGGCAAATTCTTTACCGCCTGAGCCACCAGGGAAACCCCAATGCAGGGCTTCTTGTCCATTTTGCAGGAGAGAGAAAAGAAATGACACTTGGGACAAAAACTGTGTTAGTTCTTAGCCTTCGTGCTCAGTGGCTCACTCTGCTGGTTACCTAGGCCCCAACTGTGGGATCTGCCAGTGTCTGCCTTTCTGTACTCTCTGAGTTTGGGATCAGTTCAGTTCACTTCAGTTCAGTCACTCTGTCGTGTCCGACTCTTTGCGACCCCATGAATCGCAGCACACCAGGCCTCCCTGTCCATCACCAACTCCCAGAGTTCACCCAAACCCATGTCCATTGAGCTGGTGATGCCATCCAACCATCTCATCCTCTGTCCTCCCCTTCTCCTCCTGCCCCCAATCCCTCCCAGCATCAGAGTCTTTTCCAATGAGTCAACTCTTTGCATGAAGTGGCCAAAGTATTGGAGTTTCAGCTTTAGCATCAGTCCTTGCAATCAACACCCAGGACTGGTCTCCTTTAGGATGAACTGGTTGGATCTCCTTGCAGTCCAAGGGACTCTCAAGAGTCTTCTCCAACACCACAGTTCAAAAGCATCAATTCTCTGGCACTCTGCTTTCTTCACAGTCCAACTCTCACATCCATACATGACCACTGGAAAAACCATAGCCTTGACTAGACAGACCTTTGCTGGCAAAGTAATGTCTCTGCTTTTCAATATGTTATTTAGGTTGGTCATAACTTTCCTCCCAAGGAATAAGCGTCTTTTAATTTCATGGCTGCAATCACCATCTGCAGTGATTTTGGAGCCCCCAAAAATGAAGTCTGACACTGTTTCTACTGTTTACCCATCTCTTTCCCATGAAGTGATGGGACCAGATGCCATGATCTTAGTTTTCTGAAAGTTGAGCTTTAAGTTTGAGATAGTGCTTCTCAACTTTGCTACTACCAAGTCAGTCTGTCTGCTCCTAATATGGGCTCTCTGGTCCCAATTCCTTTCCATGACCTTAAAGTCAGGAAATCTAGAAGGGACAATCAGCCCAGCCATGCCAGGTACAAAAGCCCAAGCACAGTGTATGTTTTCTTCATTCAGGGCTCAACTTCGTTAATACCAAGTGAATTACAGGTTGAGACCATGTTGAAAGCAAAACTCAAATTGAGTTTAACCAAGGAAAAGCATAGTTCAAGTTACCTTTGTTTGGGGGGGAGGGGGAAACATTTATGAAAGAATCCAAACTCTTCATTCAAAATCACTTGATGGTGATTTTGGAAGCAGAGTATCAAAAATTGTATATGTAGAACAGTGCAGAAAGGGGACTTGCTGGGGGAGGGTGGTAAATTTGTTTTCAATAACAGGCTCTGTCTTTGAGGCTTGATGCTCTATGATAAATCTCTCCCCAGCCCTGCCAGGGTAATTGGGCTAAAGGGCTCTCATGTTAACAGGTTTTCTTTTCTCTTCCACTAATAACCAGCTCTGTTGTGATAATCCTTATTATGCTCATTACTTACAAAAATGCCATAGGACATGGGATATTCCCCGCAGAAAAGCATTGTAGGGGACTGCCGGGGAAATGAACAGAATCAGGGTGAGACACTTTTTCTTAGGAGAATCAACTTTCAGAGAGCACACAGGACTCCTGAAGCCGTGTTGGAGGTGTGGGGGTGTGAGGAGGGTTGGAAAGACTCTTTCTTTCTTTTTTTTTTCGGAAAGACTCTTTCATAGAACACTCGCACTTTCTGCTTTCTTTCCCCTCTCCTATCTTACTTACCAAGATTTTTTTATCTATTTTATAACCAGGTTCACGTTAAAAACGTGAGAACCAATGTTGCATAGGTCAAGTAACACTGCCTTGTAGTGGGATTCGTTTTTTTTTAACCTAATTTGCGAGATAGTTTGCAATCTTGACATACCAGACATCCTGCATTGCCATGGATTTCTTTATGCAACTAACCCATGTTGTCAAGGCAACCCACTTCACTGCTTTCTTCCCTCTAGAAAACCATTTCCAATGTTGCAAACCCGAAATCTCAATCATGTCTTGCAATACACAGGATCAAATACGTCCCTGAATGCACAAAGCTATTTATTTTTTTCACAAGCTATTTCATCGTTACAGTGAAAGAATTTTACTTGAGGAAATGTGTATATTAAAGCATTAACGTTAATCTCATAGCATTTGTGTCCTGTGTCTGCATTCCCAGGAGACACGAGGTTGTTTACTAAAGGCAGTCACATTTTTGGAGCCTTGGTAACAGGTAATATTTAGACTAATTTCTATGTAAATTAATCCAATCAACAGCTTTTTCATGGTTTGTGAAATCAAATCACGTAAAAGACAAAGTATTTCCTGGGGCTAATGGGACCCACCTGTTGTATATTTCCTCCTTTTTAAGAGGCAAGGCTCAGTTCTGAGAGTCCTTTCCTTGTAAATGGGATAATTCCATGATTCCCTGAGAAGCAATGACAGCATCGTGCTTGAATTCAGATACTGACATCCAGAGGGAAAGTGTCTTCCCAGAGATTTGGATTCCTGAGTGTTTGGTCAAAAGAAAAATCCCATTGAAAGAAGAGCAGAGGTCATTTTACTCTTTCTACTAGCTCCTTATTAACAAGAAAACTGAGATAAGATTCTTACTGAGATTTAAAGATATGAAGACTTAATGTTTTTAATTTATTTTATTGAAATATAGTTGATTTAAAAATGATATGTTAGTTTCAGGTGTCAGCAAATTGATGCAGTTATTCATGAATATACCTTCTTTTTCACATCCTCTTCCATTATGGTTTATCATAAGTTATTGAATGTGCTTAGTTGTTCAGTCATATCTGACTGTTTGTGATCCCATGGGCTGTTGCCCACCAAGCTCCTCTGTCCATGGAAATTCTCCAGGCAAAAATATTGCAGTGGGTTGCCATGCCTTCCTCCAAGGTTGTTGAATACAGTTTCCTATACTATACAGTAAGACCTTGTTTATCAAATCTGAATAATAGTTTACATCTGCTTACCCCAAACTTCCAATCCAGTCCTTCCCCACTTCCCTCCCCTTTGGCAACCATGAGATTGTTCTCTATGTCTGAGTCTGTTTCTGCTTTGTAAATAAGTTCATTTGTTTCAGATTTTAGATTTCACATATAAATAATATCATAGGGTCTTTATCTTTCTGTTTCTGACTTACTTCACTTAGTATAATAATCTCCAGGTCCATCCATGTTGCTGCAAATGACATTATTTCGTTCTTTTTATGACTGAGTAGTAGTCCATTGTATATAGGTACTGCATTTGAAGACTTTGTTTTTAATGTAATCTTGGCAAAACAACTCACAGGCTACCTTTAATTACGTAAATAATTGGAAGTAATTCTTAGTCACTTATCCAATACTGCTGGTGTGGGTTTCCAGTTAGTTTTTCAAATATTCATAAGATTTTCCATCCCTTACGTTTTTGCTCAAAAGTTCATCACATCAAAGTGAGCCATATTTCTTTTCACAATTTCCAAAGCTTTGAGACAGAAATATGGCTGAAGTGAAGTTTCTGCATGGGCTTTACTGGCTCAGAGCAGTTTCATGTTGCACAGTTATTAGATAAAGCACACTTCAGCTCCTTTGAACTGTTATTCTTATTTCAATCAAGCTTTATCTACATAAAATTGTACAATTATCATATCCACAATTGCAGTATTGGTGTTATTTCCTTCCCATTATTATGATGTGACAGATCAGGTCACTCAATCTACAGAGCCTTTCAGGGTGCTCAGCTCAGTCCTCTTGTAGCCTTCCATGATTATTAGCACTCCATCACAATGCATAAAGAATCTGAGCCTGCTTTTAGAAACACATTCCAAAACATAAGATGAAAGGTTAAGGAAGTTGTAAGAAAAGAAAGTGAATGAAGTATAATACTAAAGCAAACATAAGGAAAATTCATACCACAGTCTGTCTGCTGCTTATACAGGGAGAGCTGTGTGCTTCCAACATTATAGCAGCCAAAGCAAAGAGAGAAATGTGGTCAATTAAATAAGTCATAGTATACACATAGAAATATTTCAGCCAGTACAGATTACTAGGTCACTGAGGTCTGAGGGAAATTGTCCTCCTGGATTACTGTTAAGTTAATTTGGTAGAGTCTAGATCATCTACAGTAATGATACATTAAGATGCATTAAGTTAGTGGCATCTATAATCAGTCAGAGTTTGCTGGTTGCTGACTGTGGGCATGCTTTGTTATACACCTAACCTCCAGTAACCCTCCCAAGAAACAGAAATATGTGTTCTTATAATAGAGTCACAAGTGACCTCACAAACTGAGGCCAATGGAGGTTAAATAAACTGTTTAAGGTCTCAGTTTTTACATGGTGGCCTTGGGATTCAGACTTAAATCAATGTTATGCTCACTTGTATGATTTTAGGTAGCCCACACTACCTCTGTCATTCAGAGAAGGTGTGATTGTGTTTGCTGGATGGTTATGAAATGCTTCCAATGAGAAGAGACAACTAAAACTGGTGATGAATGATGACTAGACGTCTCCAGTGAGATCTAGAGAGGTGAGGACATTCTAGGTAAGAAAACGGTGCATTTAAATGCACAGAATATGAATAATTCACAAGTTGAAAGCAGCTGGCTTTTCCGGAGAGAAGGATGACCATAGGTAAGTTTCTTAATCTCCCACCCTCACCTACAATGAAAGTAATAATAAGCTATCCATCACAGAACAGTTGTGAGAATTAACAATATAAAGCTATTAATATTAATATTCTTGTTAAGACAGATAATAGATGAGGTTAAATAGAAAGCAAGTGCCAGGTAATATAGGATGCTTTGCTAAAGGATTTCAACTTTATCCAGAAGGAAATGAAAAGACATTTTAGGATATCAAACAAGGAATTAACATACTTGCATTTTTGCAAGATTGCGCTGCAGCAATATGTGGAACATGAATTGCTCATGTGAGTGAGCAAGCACAATAAAACATCCAAGCTAGGAAACAGAATGATTCAGAACAGCACTAGCTGAGAGCACAGAGAGGAAGTCATATGGTAGGGTTTGGTTCCTGAACTACTGCAAGGGCTGAAAATGAAGGATGAGGTGTAGGAAATGGCTGTCAGCTTTCTGCCTTGGGTGACTGGTTATTCACTGGAGAAGAATATACATGCAGGCAAACAAATCTGGGGACATAACATAAGAGCTCCAGGCAGGACACATGAGTTTGAGATGCCTGTGCCTAGTCAAGAGTAGGAGGTAATTCTGAGAGAGTTTGAGTCTGGATGCAGAAAGGTGCAGGAAGCAGTCATCATGACTTCTCTGGCAGTGGAAGCCTCAGACCCAGATGAGGGAGATCCAGATCAGTGAAGAGGGAGAAAGTATGACAAGAATATGGATGAAAGTGGAGCCCTGGGGACCAAGAGGAAGGAGGAAGTGGAGACAAGGAGCCAGCAGAGAAACAAACAGCAGCAGCCAGAAGGAAGCACAAGACCAGGGGAGAGGCATCAGTCTTTGAAACAAAAGTTTTAAAAGAAACTACAGACTTGTAGAATGGACTTGTGAACACAGAAGGAGAGGAAAGAGGGGGACCAACTGAGAGAGTAGCATTGACATACACACTACCTTGTGTAAAATAGGTAGCTAGTGGGAAGCAGCTGTATAATACAGGGAGCTAAACTTGGTGCTCTGTGATGACCTAAATGGGTGGGGTGCTCAAGAGGGAGGTGATATATGTACAGTTATAAATGATTCCCATTGTTGTACAGCAGAATCTAAAACAATATTGTAAAGCAGTTATCCTCCAATTAAAAAATAAAATAGTTCACTACTAAGGACCTACCATATAGTACAGGGAACTGTACTCAATATTCTGTAGTAACCTATATGGGAAAAGAATGTGAAATGTTCTTCAAACGTTCTTCAGTTTCTAAGTCATGTTCAATTTATTGTGACCCTGTGGACTGCAGCACATCAGGCTTCTCTGATCTCCGCTATCTCCCAGAGTTTGCTCAAATTCATGTCCATTGAGTCAGTGAAGCTATCTAGCCATTTCACTTTGTGCCACCCCCTCCTCCTCCTGCCCTCAATCTTTCTCAGCATCAGAGTCTTTTCAAATAAGTCAGCTCTTCACATTAGGTGGCCAACGTACGGGAGCCTCAGCTTAACATCAGTCTTTACAATGAATATTCAGGATTGATTTCCTTTAGGATTGACTGGTTTGATCTTGCTGTCCAAGGGACTCTCAAGGGTCTCCTTCAGCACCACAGTTCTTTGGTTCTCAGCCTTCTTTATGGTCCCACTCTCACATTCATACATGACTACTGGAAAAACCATAGCCTTAACTATATAGACTTTTTTCAGCAAAGTGAGTCTCTGCTTTTTAATACATTGTCAAGGTTCATCATAGCTTTTCTTCCAAGGAGCAAGTATCTTTTAATTTCATGGCTGCAGTCACTATCCATGTGATTTTGGAGCCCAAGACAATAAAATCTGTCACTGTTTCCACTTTTGCTCCATCTATCTGTGCTGAAGTGATGAGACTGGATGCCATGATCTTAGTTTTTTAAATGTTGAGTTTTGGGGGGGTTTTGGGTTTTGAGTTTTAAGTAAGCTTTTTCACTCTCCTCTTTCACCCTCATTGAGAGCTTCTTCAGTTCCTCTTCACTTTCTGCCATTAGAGTGATACCATCTACATATCTCAGATTGCTGATATTTCTCCTGGCAATCTCGATTCCAGGTTATGCTTCATCCAGCCCAAGAAAATAAAGTCTGTTACTGTTTCAGATGTTTGCCTACCTATTTGCTATGAAGTGATGGAACCAGATGCCATGATCTTAGTTTTCTGAATGTTGAGCTTTAAGCCAACTTTGTCACTCTCCTCTTTCACCTTCATCAAGAGGGTCTTTAGTTCTTCTTCCCTTTCTGCCATAAGGGTGGTGTCATCTGCGTATCTGAGGTTATTGATATCTCCCAGCAATCTTGATTCCAGCTTGGGTTCATCCAGCCCAGCGTTTCTCATGATGTACTCTGCATATAAATTAAATAAGCAGTGTGACAATATACAGCCTTGACATACTCCTTTCCCTATTTGGAATGACTCAGTTGTTCCATGTCCAGTTTTAACTGTTGCCTCTTGACCCACATACAGGTTTCTCAGGAAACAGGTGTATGTATAGATAGATAGATAGATAGATAGATAGATAGATAGATAGATAGATATATCAGTGATTCACCTTGCTGTACACCTGAAACTAATATAACATTGTAAGTCAACTACACTCCAATAAAAATTTTTTTTAAAGGAAAAAAAAAGAAACTGGAAGAGAATTGACCTCTTCACAATATTGAGATACACATGGCAGATGAGATTATGAAGGATTCTATTTCTGATTTACTTTCCTGAATTTTATACATTTTCTATAATGAACATGCAGTTAATATAAATAATAAACTACTGTAAAATAAAATCTGAGTCATAAAAGCAGGTTTTCATATTGAATGGAAAAGGTATACAAAGAGAGAAGTTAAAAATAAAGGAAAAGATATAATCAAAGGGTGAAGGGTCTTGGAATGTCTGAAGGGACATTTTGTCCATTTAAATAAGAGGACAGGAAGTAAGAAGGGTGTGATGCAGTTATAAAAAAATGCCTTTAGTCTGAAGATAGGAAGCTAAGGAAAAACTTCTCGCCATGTGAGAACTGGTGTTCTCCAAAGTAGAAATCATAGTTAATGAGACCCAACCATTGGCACCATCAGCCCATCCAGAGGGGAAATAATGAGTAGCAGGGGCTGCTAAGTCATCACCCTCCATTCAATTCATCCTCCTTACAGCACAAGATTGGACTTTGTAAAACTCTGCTAACTGCAAACCCTAAAATCCTGTCCCACCTTATCCTTTGGAAATTTGCTTAAACTTGGCCCAAATTTCAAATCCACGGTTTTAATCCTCATCTCCCTCCTGCTTTCTGCAGTTACCTACAGCTCATTTTCTCTATTTCTATCTGCTCTGTTCATACTGGCTATTTCACTTCAGTTCATGTACACCTGATCTCAAAAATCAGCCATTTTGTAGACTTTTTCCCCAGATACACTGGGCATTTGGTGAGTTCATAGCAGGAGAGGAATCCCATCATTCTGGCCACTCCCCCACTCTCTGCATCCCTGCATCTCCTCGGACGGACAGGCAACTCTTTGCCATCTCTCTCAAAGAGAGCGGTCCAGACTGATACCCCATGTATCTTGTTTTTCACTCCGGCTAGCCATGAAGAAATTTATTTCAAGCAAATTCCATGAAGGAAATCCTAGAATATTTTCTACCTCTCCCTGCGTATTAGCCCACCCGTGTCAGTCTGACGCATGAGCCCGCCCATGTCAGTCTGATGCCCTGTATCCTCTCGCTCTGGGTTGATACTCAAAGCTGCTCATCACCTGGTCTCGCTCAGTCACCCCGCCTGATGCTCACACTGAATCTTTGCAGTTTCCTCAGACAAATCCACCCCACACCCCTCTAAAGTGTCATGTAACCCCAAGTCCACCTTGTTCTCTTTCCCCTTGTATCACACTCAATTCAAGCATCAAAAGGCTTTTATGTTCCTTGATAAAACAGGTATTTAAATGAGACTATTAAACCTTCCTTCTTCCTTTTCAATGTGGATAACAGAGCTTCATTTCATTATTTTTATAAGAACAAGTTATTAGAATTATATTAGATTGTCTTACCATTTAATTCACATCCCTTTGCAGGGATTCAATGATGTTAGAGAAACTGACTAGCAAATCTGCTGCACAAAAAGGTATTTATTTTCAGAATTTTAATAACTGGGAAGGAAGGACATAGAAAAAGAAGCAGGACCAATCCATTTTTATTTGATTTCCAAAAAAGGAAGTAATGACATACTATTACATAAGACTATTACATATTACATAAGGGTCTTCCTGGTAGCTCAGTTGGTAAAGAATCGACCAGCAATGCAGGAGCTGCTGCTGCTGCTAAGTCACTTCAGTCGTGTCCGACTCTGTGTGACCCCATAGACGGCAGCCCATCAGGCTCCCCAATCCCTGGCATTCTCCAGGCAAGAACACTGGAGTGGGCTGCCATTTCCTTCTCCAATACACAAAAGTGAAAAGTGAAAGGGAAGTTGCTCATTCGTGTCCGACTCTTCGCGAGACCCACGTTCAATCCTTGAATGGGGAAGACCCCCTGGAGAAGGAAATGGCAGCCCATTCCAGTATTCTTGTCTGGAAAATCCCATGGACAGAGGAAGCTGGTAGGCTACAGTCCATGAGGTTGCAAAGAGTCAGACATGACTTAGTAACTAAACCACCACATTACATAAGAACTTTTGAGTAAGAGCTCTTTTTATATTCACTTCTCACTCAAGCTCCAGAAAGAAAAATGGAATCTGTTCTAAAATGTGAACAATTTTCACATGTATCTTAAGAAATTCCACACAGACTGCAGTCAGACTTAAGGGATCATGCAGGAATCCGACAACTTAGCAAGGACCTGAACAAAGTATTCTGGTGTCCTTGGAACTGAAATGAGATGCTCATCTACCCAAAATCTTTGCTTGGTCAAAGCAATTTCTGTGTAAAAGAAGGAAAACTAGATGTGGGGCTAAAAGGGGAAGAGTTGCCTTTCGTATGCAGAGCTTATATGAGCATCTCCATAATAGGAGCAAGTATCACACGTTCTTTCCCAACCCCTTCCCAGGAGGCTACGAAGCAGCATTTGGGATTGCTCCCCATTCTAGGTTCTGCAGATGAGGAAATCTGGCCAGTTGTGGTTGCAGAGTTATTCTTTGTTTCCCAAATTTGTCAAACCCCCAGACCACAAGTTTCGGTTCCAGTGTGTATACCTCACCCTTCCCTCATCCAGGGCTTCCTTATTTTGTAAGAAGTAGATGTGCCCAGTAATATTAAACCAATTCAAGAGGGAGCAGTTTTAAAGCAAGGGATTTTAATCCAGAAAGTGCTTCAGACTTCTTTGAGAATCAATGCAAATTACTGACTTCTTCCCAGAAAAAGGAAATACACAGCTCACATGCAATTTAAGGAATTTACACATAGGCAAACCATTTTATTGTGTTTCATTTAATAGTACATTAAAGATATTGCCTTTTTTTTACAAATTGGCAGACTGTAGCAACCCTGTGTTGGAAAAAAAAAAAAAGCATTTTTCCAACAGCATTTGCTCACTTCCTGTCACTGTGTCACATTTTGGAAATTCTCATAGCATTTCACAATTTTTCATTATTATTATATTCCTGTCATGATCAGTGATTTTTGATGTAACTATTGTGGAAAAATTAAAACTCACTGAAGGCTCAGATGATGATTAGCACGCTTAGGAAGAGTGTATTATCTAATTCAAGTATGTGCATTGCTTCTTAGATGTAATGCTATTGCACACACAATAGACTGCAATATAGCGTGGACATACCTTTGGTAAGCAGTAGGAAGCAGAAAAACTTGCGTGACTCCGTATCGCATATTCACTTAATCACTGTGATGGTTTGGAACCAAATCTACAATACCTCTGAGATGTGTCTATACCCCTGGAAAGGCCAAAGAGCTCTTCTGTTTAATAAATCTTCAGTTTTAGGATAAAATTCTTAGCAAAAGCTGAGTCTCTAAAATGCCCAAACAAATTCAAAGGTAATATATTGAGCCAATTAATTATGCTTGACGTAAAAGTACTGATAAAGCTGATTTTAAAACATATTGTTTAAAACACTATTTATTTGTATTATTATATCCAAAATCTGAGAGATTAAAACTTCTTTGACTGCGATATATATCTGATGTATCTCAAATTGGTATGTGACTATCTCAGACTAAAAACAACAGCAATGAAAACAAAGACAGCAAAACTCAACCCAATCGCATTATATACAGCATTCATACATGAAAACAAGCACTGACAATGAGCTGTCAGTAGAGTTGGGCTGGCACTCCTGTACAACAGCAATTCCGGAGAGAAGCTGCTCTCTTTCTTTGTTGCCACCCAAAAAAATGTTTTAGAACAATAGTATAAAAAACACACACTTGCACATAAATACGCAGTTAAAGGCAGTTGGGAAAGAAGTGCTGATGAAACAAAAGCGCATTATATCTGACCAATGGGCAGTTATACAATCCTCTGTTCCAAAAAATGCAAAATATTCCACAATTATGACATTTATATAATCTTCATAAAATCAGTAGCCTTGTCTACCTTGTTCCCTTGGCACCTAGAATAAATATCTGACACCTTGTGATGCTTCAATAATTAGCTCCTGAATGAAAAAAAAAAAATCTACTACTCAATAAGGCATTTAATAATTTTCCATGGGCAAATGAATTCAGTTCTCCAGGCCCGTTTCTTCATCTATGAAATGAAGGGTATTTCGGGGCAGACCAGGTGGCTCGGTGGTAAAGAATCCACCTGCCAGTGGAGGAGATGCAAGTTCAATCCCTAGGTCGGGAAGATTCCCTGGAGAAGGAAATGGTGGCCCCCTCCACTATTCTTGCTAGGAAAATCCCATGGAAAGAGGAACCTGGTGCGCTATAGTCCATGGGATCACAAAAGAGTTAGATGACTTAGCAACTAAACAACAAGCTATTATCTATCTATAAATATATATACACATATATGTTTTATTGAAATATAATTGAGTTACAATATTTCAAATGTACAGCAAAGTGATTCAATTATGTGTGTGTGTGTGTGTAAATATATATATTCTTTTTCAGATTCTTTTCCCTTATAGGTTGTTACAAGATATTGAGCATGGTTCTCTGTGCTATGGTAGGTCCCTGTTGTTAATCTATTTTATTTATAAAATAAATAATAATAATAATCTCAAATTCAAAACTAGGCCTTTTGTTGTTTCTGCTGTTGTTTTTGTTGTTCAGTCACCAAGTCGTGTCCAACTCTTTGTGACGCCATGGACTGCAGCACGCCAGCCCTCCCTGTCCCTCACCGTCTCCCAGAGTTTGCCCAAGCACATGTCCATTGCATCAGTGATGTCATCCAACCATCTCATCCTCGGTCGTCCCCTTCTCCTCCTGCCTTCAATCTTCCTAGCATCAGGGTCTTCTCCAGTGAGCCAGCTCTTCACATCCGGGGGCCAAAGTATTGGAGTTTCAGGTTCATCATCAGTCCTTCCAATAAATATTCAGGACTGATCTCCTTTAGGATGGACTGGTTGGATTTCCTTGCAGTCCAAGGGACTCTCAAGAGTCTTCTCCAGCACCACAGTTCAAAAGCATCAATTTTTCGGTGCTCAGCTTTCTTTATAGTCCAACTCTCACACGCACACATGATCATGGCCTTGACTGTATGGGCCTTTGTGAGCAAAGCGATCTCTTTACTTTTTAATACACCATCTCATCTAATTTTCTTTAAGTCTCTTAATTTCCTACTCTCTGGTTGTGCTTAGCACACAGGCAATTTCTCCTCAAGTGCAAGGCTATGATCATTTAGGCACAAGTTAGTGCCTGGCCTATGCAGACCCCTCGTGGAACACTGTGAACAGCGGGGCAAGTTTCAGAGTCCCCAGCAAGGGCTTGAATCTGTGGGGAAGAGGTAACGTGCCATCTTGTGAGATGGAGTCCCTCTTGTTTTCAAGTCTCAGCCCATAATTAAGTATTCCCTGGACACACAGCCCCAGATTTCCTCACTGGTTCAACATGGCTGAAGCAGGAACACACTCAAAGTGCTACCAGAACACCCCATATGTTTTCATCATAATCTTCAAAAGAAACATACAACCAAGTATTGGTTAAATATTTTTAAAGTAAATTTGTAAAGCAACGCATCTGTTAGTTCCTTAAGAAATTTGTATACGTCTTCAATACATGACATGTTAATCAACCCAGATGTGGGTAGGAAGTCTGTATGTGTGTGTGTGGCAGGGGTCGGGGGAGGTTGTTGTTCCTCAGAAAAGTTTCAGTCATAAAGATCACTTGGAGTGCTTATTAAGAATGCAGATTCCTAGATCTTGCCCCCAGATATGGACCTGGACAGTCTAGGAGTTGCCTTTTAGCTGTTAACTGGAGCAGTTCCAGCGCATACTACCTTAGAACCACACAGTGTGTCTCCCCTCTAAAGAGATCTATCATACAAGCAGGCCTCCCTTTCTTCTTTACTTTTGTCCCAAATCACCTTCATATGTGATATTGTTGCTCCCCCTAGTGGATGATTTCACTCAGCAAATTGTTTTCTGTATTACAAAACTTAGTAATTCCATCTCTCAAGAACTTCTTGAAACAATAGGAAATCAGGAAAAGGCTTATAAGAAAAATTGCTTCATGTAACATGAGGTTCATATATATTTAGATATGTTTAATATGCAATATACATACATTTAATAGAGAAAATGTTTATTGTGATCAAGTCAGCTAAATATGACTATCCTGTTTTTTACAAATATTTTAGAAGCCTCAGATTTACTTGCCAAAATAATTCTAGATTGTTTACACCTGTAAGATAAATATTCCCACACACCAGTTTCCTAAGAAACTCTTTCTGGCCAAAGAATACTATCATCTGGATCTTCTTTCTGATGCCTCTCATGCTGGCTTCTGAGATCAACAGCTCTTTTCAAGATCCTGAAATCTCTAGATGTATTTCGCACATTGTGGCTTCTATCCCACTGAAAAATTCTGCTTACTGATGCTACCATTACAAGAGTCACAAATTCAGCAGCCCACAGGCACCAAGCAGTTACATAAAAGAGTGGACTGGGCAGAGTAGAAAACAAAGACAGTGGAAGGTGAGTTCATTACATTTCAAGGAATTTGTAAATCATTATAATTCTATAAAGCCCACTATAGGCCTAATTAGACATCTGTGAACTGGAAGAAATTTTGTTTCATGAACCAGCTAGGCATCCCTGATTTACTTGAAGACTTAACACATTGCTAACTGTGTATGCTTCAGTTCAGTCTCTCAGTCGTGTCCGACGCTTTGCAACCGCATAAATCACAGCACGCCAGGCCTCCCTGTCCATCACCAACTCCCGGAGTTCACTCAGACACATCCATCGAGTCAGTGATGCCATCCAGCCATCTCATCCTCGGTCGTCCCCTTCTCCTCCTGCCCCCAATCCCTCCCAGCATCAGAGTCTTTCCCAATGAGTCAACTGTTCGCATGAGGTGGCCAAAGTACTGGAGTTTCAGCTTTAGCATCATTCCTTCCAAAGAAATCCCAGGGCTGATCTTTAGAATGGACTGGTTGGATCTCCAAGGGACTCTCAAAAGTCTTCTCCAACACCACAGTTCAAAAGCATCAATTCTTTGGTGCTCAGCTTTCTTCACAGTGCAAGTCTCACATCCATACATGACCACTGGAAAAACCATAGCCTTGACTAGATGGACCTTTGTTGGCAAAGTAATGTCTCTACTTTTCAACATGATATGCTTATTATCTCATAATTCTAACAACAATCCTATACAAGGGATAGTTTCAGCATCCCAACTATACTAAACAGGAAACAAGGACTTAGGTGGTAGTTTCCTTATTGCAAGTCAGACAGGTAAGTTTCCCTGCCTAATCCACATGCCTGACCCCAGAGTCTGTTCCTTTGCTCCAGGGCCTCTCTGAGCAGGGGACTTCCAGCCTCCCCACCTGTCTGACCCCGTGTGCTCCTCTCCCCACCCACCACCCCAAGGCCCCTGCTCCCCTAACTCTTCACAACATCTTCTGATCCTGTGACCTCTGATTGCAATAGTGTCTTTTCATTTAGACAGTTTCTCATCTGGAGCTGACAGCTCTCTGCAACAATACTGAACTGGCTACAACTCTTGGTAACTTATTGCTCCCATTGCCAGTGAACATGGCAAGTACGTCTGTATGATATTCTTTTACAGCTGTAGTTTTAAGCAAGTGCACCTTCTACTCAAGCTTTAAGCTTATATTTCAGCTTATATTTCAGCAATAATGGGATTTTTGCTATAAGGAGAATTAGCTCTATTATAACACCTCTGTTTCTACTCAACTAGATTGTTCCACGTACTACTGTGAACACTGTAAAGTGATGGGAGTTCTCTGAGTAAAGGTCTATGGTATCAATTGGCTTCAAAATGTGTTTTTTTTTGAAAAGCAAATACTGAATTAGATAGCTAGTGAGAAGCTGCTGTACAGCACAGGGAGCTGAATTCAGCGCTCTATGCTGACCCAGAGGGGTGGGGTTGGCAGGGAGGCTCAGGAATTAGGGGGTCTATGTACACATGTTGCTGGTTCACTTCACTGTACAGCAGAAACTAATGCAACATTGTAAAGCAACTGTACCCCAAGGAAACAAACAAACAACCCAGAAAACCACTGTGTACAGAAACCACAGTGAATTACTTTTCTCAGGTAGTAGCTGGGGTATCTGTGATCCCTGAGACACAGTGGCAGCCCTGGGCCTTGTTGCTGACCAGACTGCCTCTCATGGACCGCATTCCTTGGGAAAGATGTAGTTCTAACCACACACTCGCATCAATGCTTCATTTTATTTGGAATGTTTGTGTCCCTTTTACCATTAATAAAAACTGTTACCCAGTACAGTATTTCTTTGGGTGGCTTTAATATAACATTTTTAATTGAATTTTCATACAAAAAGGATGGAAAGATACTGGGATATACATTGCGACCTGTGACATGTTCTCAAGTCCTAACATTAAAGAGTGAATCATTGTACAGTCTTCTAGAAGAGTCCAGCTAGGATATGCACAGTAATTCATCTGCTTGCCCTTCTTTGTATTAATAATTAAAAAAAGCAGACTATTTCTCGGAGTCACTATTCAGAAAAATCCATTTGTACTTGGAAAATAAATGGGAATGGGGGGATTCTACTGCCTTAGTTTTGGAAAATAACCAAATCCCAACTTATCCCTTCCTCATCCTCAAGTGATAGTATCAACATGAAAGTAAAAATAACTGAAGTCTGTGGTGAAAGTAAAAATAACTAACTGACTGTGGTGATACAAGATCCCAGTCATTATAACTGTTTATTACATTCTTTCTAAGTGCCAGATAGACTTCCCATTATGTGCATTAACTCACCTAAACTTGACTGTGTAACGTAGGTACTATTCTTTCTTTTACTGAAATGTAATTGATTTACAGTGCTGTGTTAATTTCTGGTGTACAGCACAGTGATTCAGTTATATGTAATAGATATATTTTTCATATTCTTTCCCACTATGGTTTATTACAGGATATTGAATATAGTTTCCTGCACTATACAGTAGGGCCTTTGTTATCTATTTTATAGATGTAGTTTGTATCTGTTAATCCCAAACTCTTAATTTATCTCTCCCTGCCCTCCCCCTTAGTAACCATAATTTGTTCTCTATTACTGAGTCTGTTTCTGTTTTCTATATAAATTCATTGGTACCATTTTTAGATTTTATATTTATATATGGATGTTCATATCATATCCTATATTATATAGAGGATGTTTATCTTTCTCTTTCTGACTTACTTCATTCAGCATAATAATCTCTAGGTTTGTCTATGTTGCTGCAAATGGCATTATTTCATTCTCTTTATACCCTATCTTCTTTATCTCTTGCAGGATGCTTAGGTTGCTTCATATCTTGGCTATAGTAAACCGTACTGCTATGAGAATTGAGGTGCATGAGATCTTTTCAAATTACTGTTTTCTCCAGATATATGCCCAGGAGTGGGATTGCTGGATCCCACAGTAGCTCTATTTTTAGTTTTCTGAAGAAACTCAATATGTTCTCCATTATGCCTGCTCTAGGTACCATTCTTATCACAACTTTACAGGTAAGGGAATGGAAGGGCAAAGGATTACACTAGCCCAGCCCAAGGCACACAGCTCTTAGTGGCAGAGCCCTCATTTCTAGCAGACATTTAAGCAACATTTGATGGAGTGTTCTCTCAGTGATGGAGTCAGCAGGCCTGGTGTGTAGGCTGGAATCTGTCTCAACAGAGGATACTGCTTGAGAGTCAAGGCTGAAAACTACTTCTTATAAGGATTCCCAGATCTGAATAATCTGCATGTTATTCCCTCCATGTCCAGGTAATAGCCGTTGCTCAGTAGTTCTAGACACCAAAGGTGGTGCAAATGAAGCCATTTATTCTGTGTTCCCAAGTATTTCTCTGTGGGAAAATCTATAAACTCCTTTTTAGTAAGACTGCCACTAGCATGCAGTGCCATCTTTCCTGACCTGGATGTCAATAACTGCTGCTGCTGCTGCTGCTAAGTCACTTCAGTCATGTTCGACTCTGTGCATCCCCATAGACGGCAGCCCACTAGGCTCCTCTGTCCCTGGGATTCTCCAGACAAGAATACTGGAGTGGGTTGCCATTTCCTTCTCCAGTGCATAAAAGTGAAAAGTGAAAGTGAAGTCGTTCAGTCTAGCCCAACTCTTCGCAACTCCATGGACTGCAGCCCATCCATGGGATTTTCCAGGCAAGAGCACTGGAGTGGGTGCCGTCGCCTTCTCCGATGTCAATAACTTCTTCCTCCCGACTCTAAATCAACATGGGCTGCAAGTGTCCTACACTGGGAGCTGTCGATCCCATAATTACGTTTCAGCAGAGACTTTCCAGGTCTGGTGCCTGTGGTCCAGCCTCACTGTCTCTGCTTGCAAGTGCTTTGGCTGTGGTCCCAGCCCCTGCTGCAGTGAGAGGTCATTTCCTCTTAAATGTATATAATACGTATAATACCCCTTCAGGGAAGGATGGGCTGACAGACTGAGTTTGATATATGTACACTACTATCTACAAAATAAATAACAATGAGAAATGACTGTATACCATAGGGAACTCTGCTCTGTGGTGACCTAAATGGGAAGGAAATTCAAAAAAAGAGGGAGTAGATGTGTACATATAGCTGATTCACTTTGTGGTATAACAGAAACTAACACTCTATTGTAAAGCAGCTATACTCCAACAAAAAACAAAATTAAAAAAAGAAATGTATAATACCACTTCACATGAGACTGATAGCTTACAGTGAACAATATTGGATTCATGATCTCCGAAGAAGAAGATTTAGCTTTAGTACAAGGGACCAGACTTGATCACTCAAGAGCTTTTGTGTAGCAGAGTTTTATTAAAGTAAGAGACAGGACTGAGAAAACTTCGGACACAGACACCAGAAAGGGGACAGAGAGTGCCTCCTAGCTAGTCTTCTCAAGGCCTTCTATACTTTCTCAGACTCACTCCCACAACATACATATTAAATTTACAAGAATATCTTAAATTAACAAGATTAGGATGAACAATAGAAAGATCTTACTAGACCCACTCCCATAATACACATTTTAAGATGACAGGATTAATCAGAAGGTTCTTGTTAAGGAGAAACATATCCTCAAGCAAGATACACTGTTACATTGACTAAGACAAAGCAGTGTAGAAAAGAACATTTGTCCTTTTCTCCTTGAGAGCTCCAGACCCTTTTGTCTTTCTCAGGAATCCCGGACTTCTTATCAACCTACCTAGGAACTGACTCTCTCATTACCCCCTTTTCTTTTAGGAGAATTATGTTGCCAAGGGAAAGGGGCGCTGTTTTCGTTCCATAACTACTTTCTGCTGTTGAGGGGCATCATCCCTAATTGTTGAGGTAACATATTCCCCCAACCCTTATATTGAGGATCTCTGACCCAGGGGTCCCAAGTAATAGTTGGAGGAGTCTGTGGCACTCAGAGGGGCCTGGACAACCATTTGTAACTTAAAAGCTTTCAAACAGTTAGAAACAAACCCGATTTTACAGTTACAGATGTAAGGCAAAATAGTCATTAAGTCAAGTTAAAACCTAATCAAAATTAAAAGTTACATTATGTCCATAGTTATATCAGTCCATCTTAGCATTGCCAGATGTCATCACAGAGGTGAGGAAAGCCCTTTCCTTGAAGCAGAGAAACCCACCATGGGAAGTCTTCAACTGATGAGTGCTCTGCAGACCCAGCGATTATGTTGATTGTTTAATGAGGCGTAAGAAGGAGCCCAGGACAGGAAGGCGTTGTCTTGAGGATTAAACAGCAGACTCGGGACTTTTGGAGTCAGCAGAAGCAAGCCCACATAGATTCTCAGGCCCACCTGGCTCAAACAGCGGCTTGTTTGACTCAAAGGCTGGGTCAGGAGTTAACCTCTCAATAATGTCTGTTGAAAAGCTGAAAGCTGAGTCAAATAGTTAATTTTAAGGCTTCAGGATCTATGACAATATCTGTGCACAAAAACAGTCTGTCCTAGAGACAGTCCCCTCTTTGTGGGGGAGTGGGGAGCAATTCAAACCAGCATTAAAGCTATGGGTAGAACTGTAAACCTACTGTCTCATGCATCCTGAGTTAGGTTACATGGATGTCTTTTAATAACATCATTAGCCTTTTCAACTTTTTCTGAAGATTGAGGTCTCCAGGAACAGTGTGATATTCTAATCCTAGAACTTCTGACACCCCTTGAATTACAGGAGCTTTAAAAACGGGGCCATTGTCACCCTGAACTTTAGAGTTTAAGATCCCATTTACATCATGAGAAGTCAGTACAGTAAAATTTCACCCATTAGTAAACTTATGAGCTTCAGGCATTAGCAAAACAATAGTAACAATTACCCTTAAGCAATGTGGCCATAGCCTTTTCCCAGTAACAAACTAAATCCTGATCCTGTGGGCAAACTCAAAGCTGGAGCCTGTAAGAGAGCAGGTTAAAAGCCTTAAAAGTCTTTTAAGTCTTGGGACCAAATCAGCTTGTCAGTTTGGGCCTACTGGGGCTCAGTTATAAGTTTATATAAAGGCTTGGCAAGTTCCCCATAACCTGGAATCCAAATGCAGCAGCAGCCTGTAATGCCCAAGAATTCTGTCAATTGTCTTAAAGTCATATCTGGCTCGTTTATGAATTTCAGACAATAAAGTATAAAGGTTAGACACTTATTATTCATATATCTTGAACAAGTCTCCATTTATCGTTTGACTTTTTTACACCCAAAATAGGAGCGGCGTATGGACTGTTACAGGGAATTAATAGCCCCTGTTCCTTTAAATTCTCAATAATGGGTTGTAACCCTTCCTTAACACCTCGGGCTTTAATGGATACTGCTTTCGATGTGAAAATAGGTGAGGGTTATTGAGCTTGATAAAGACAGGTACAGCATTTTGTGCTCAACCCACAGGTTTTCGATCAGCCCACACTTTAGGATTTACATTTTGTTCAGTTAATTAGAGAGAAAGAGCAGGCTCCATATTCATGAAAACAGAGTCCTAGACCTTGCTCATTATATCCCTCCCCAGAAGGGGTGAGGTTGACTCTGGCACAATTAGAAACTCTTGAGAAAACAGCACAGAGTCCCAGTTGCAGCTTAAAGGATGACTGGCATAATAATGTTTGGCTCATCCAGTCACATTATGGTAGTAGATCAGGAGGAAAGCAGGCCAGGGGCTTTGGTGAGCACAGAGAAAGTTGTCCCAGTGTCCAAAAGAAATTGACTGATTGACCCCCCCACACACACAGTTATTAATATCCGGGTTTCCTCGGGTGTAATTAGAAAGGGAGCTTGTGTCGGGACCCTCAGGCACCTTCAGTATAGATTGTCTTGAGAGTCTGACCTCAGGGGCCTACACCTCTGAGGGCAGTCTCTTCTCCAGTGTGGTCCTTTGCAGACTGGACATGGAGCCAGGGGTGGCTTGGATGCCTGCAGGCAATCCCACTTGAGATGTCCCTCCTTTCCACAGGAATAACAAGTCCATCCCTTTTCACCTGGTTTCCTCTGGGCATTTTTCTTAGGTTGTTTCAGAGCAGATCTAACAGCCATTGTTGAGGGTTCAGTCTTTTGCCTCGTTCTTTTTAGCCCCTTATTTTGCTCCTTATATTCTCTACCATAATATACCATCTGAGCCAGCTGTAACACTTTTTCTAAAGACTGATTTGGTCTAAACACTTGTTTTTGTAACTTATGGCAGATACCTGGAGCTGATTGAGTGAGAAATCTATCTTTTAAGATCATTCCTCTTTCTGCACTTTCAAGATCAACATCAGTGAACTTGTGGAGAGCCTCCCATAGTCTATCTAGGAATTTACCAGGAGTTTCCTTCTCTCCCTGTTCTAAATCAGCCAACTTAGCATAGTCTAAAGTCTTAGTGTATGCTTGCTTAAGTTCTTCAAGAATACATCCAGCAAAGCGGCTCTGTTCTTGGAACCACTTGGTTCCCTGTAGGAAGGAGGGCTATTTTGTGTTCCCTCTTTCCTCTTGTCTCATGTTCAGGTCATTCATCTCCAAAAGTAGTAGCTTCCCCCAAAACTCAAGTTTTTGAGCCAGGAGTCAGTGTCTGTTCCAAGACATATATTGCATCTCACCAAGTCAAGTCATAAGGTAAATTTAGTCCTGTAAAGTCTTCTATGTACTTTTTGGATCCTTTAAATAGTCTCGACCGCAATTGGGACTGTTTGAAATTTTACCGAGACTGAGGCAACCCCTCCTATAAGGGTGCCCTGAATCTCAGCCTGTTCAGCTGGGACGGCCAGATAAAGAGGCAAAGTTAGAGAATAGGAGGGAGCTGAAGGTTTCACACCCATATCTGTACCCTTAGGACATAAGTCTGACATGTCTCACAGAGAGATAAAGAACAATTCAAAAGGCACTTCTATCCATTTCCCTTATTTTCTACAGACCCAGTCTAGTTGTAAAACAGTAATAATTGAGATCCTTCAACAGGTCAGCATTCCCCATCTTCCAAAGGATACCGTTGCCATTCTGTGTCACAGAAGATCAGGAATGTCTTTTTAAACTCTGGGGATCAAACTTGTCCTAGCATTTTTTTTTTAAAATATATTTTTATTCATGTTTGGGAACGCATGTACACCTGTGGTGGATTCATGTCAATCTATGCCAAAACCAATACAGAATTGTAAAGTAAAAATTAAAAATAAATAAATAAATAAATAAATTTTAAAAAAAAATAAATAAATAAAATAAAATATATTTTTAAAGAGTGGCTTTGGAACTGCTAGCTCCCATCTGTAAGAGAGAAAAAAGCGGCATCCACAGCTGTGGCTTTTTACCACCTGAAGTGTCCCTCCCTACTCTAGGTGGGGGTGAAGAAAGACTCTCCACCAAAACTTTCCTTCCCTGGTCAGACAGCCTGTCCCTTACCAGTGCAGGCGCCATACTCATTCATCCTCCCGGTTCTACCACCGAGGTGGGGTGGAGATGCACCAGGGACAGACCTGATGGCACTTCAGATTGATTTAGTTCCTTACCGCCAACACCTTTGATTTACCCTTTTCCTCTGATGCCACTCGGGGTGGAGCAGAGTAACTTTTTGGAATGCCTCCCAAGCTAGTACCTCCAGTGGGAGCATCTGTCTTTCTTGTACCCATGCACATTCCTGAGTACAGTCCTGACTGCTGTAGAAGCGGTGAGTCAGAAGAGGATGAACAACGACCAAGATGTCCCTTCTGTGTGTCCCCACACCAGTATATGTGATACCAAAAGAGGTGTGGATGGTTGGCCGGCAAGGAAAGTGATTTTTGCCCTCAAGCTACTAGGGCCGGTCGTTCAAGTTCATTTCCACAGCTTCACAAAAGAAATATCTAAGGAGTTGAGACAGAAGCCATCAGAGAGCCTTCTCTGGTCTGCTGAGAGCTAGCGCTACCAAAGGAAGAAGCCCATTGCACTTCCAATCTGGCCAGATCCCACAATTCCTGATCTGTGTCTTCACAAGCCTCATGGTCACCAGCAGTGCTCCTATCCACATCGATCAGAGGCACAGCTGTGACAAAAACTCACTTTCAGGTCGCCGGCCCCTGAGGCAGGCAGTCAAGAGAGTGACCTCTAACCTGAGAGACATTCCTGGAACTAGAGTTCTGCCTCAGTCCCAAACGTGCTCGTGTAACTTTCTAGCAAGGCTTGCCTAGTCTAGCAAGGCTAAGTGCTACATACAGGGGTCTAAGTAAAAGTACACAGTAACAGCATGGATCACAAGACCCATGAAAGTCTATGATCTGACTGATTAGGTTAGTAGTTGAAATTCCCCGGGAAATTACTAAACGGTCAAAGAGACCAGGAAAAGCTGACCGAGAAGGGAAAGTTCGGTCTACACACTTTGCCCGTCTCTGGCTGCTCCCCTCGCAGGGACACTAGGTATCTCTTGGCGTTGGCAGGTCGGTATAAAGCTCCGACAAGGCGCCCCTTTTGGGGCTTCCTTCAGTCATTTCAAGGCACTGCGAAACCACAGAGCAGGGCTCCTCACGTGCTTTGCACAGGATGTGTCATTCATTCACACAAGCACACCGTGGAGTTAGTAAAGTAAAGCAGAAAACGTGAATACTGAAGAAGCAGAGGCCAGAGTTCTGAGTGATCTTACCTTGTCCTGAGGATCCCGGACGAGCCCCCAAGATGATAGTTTACAATGAACGATGTCAGATTCGTGACCTCAGAAGAAGATTTAGCTTCAGGACCAGGGACCAGGTTTGATCATTCAAGAGCTTTTGTATAGCAGAGTTTTATTAAAGTAAGAAAAGGGACAGAGAAAAGTTCTGACACAGACATCAGAAGGGGGACAGAGAATGGCCTCCTAGCTAGTCTTATCAAGGCCTCATATACTTTTTCAGACCCACTCCCACAACATACATTTTAAATTAACAAGATTAGGATGAACAATAGAAAGATCTTACCAGACCCACTCCCATAATATACATTTTAAGATGACAGGATTACTCAAAAGGGTTCTTGTTAAGGAGAAACATATCCTTGAGCAACATACATTGTTATATTGAATAAGACAAAGTAATGTAGTAAAGAATGTTTGTCCTTTTCTCCTTGAGAGCCCCAGACCCCTTTCTCCTTCTCAGGAATGCTGGACTTCTTATCAACCTACCTAGGAATTGACTCTCTCAGGACCATGCCTGAAAAATCAGTCAGTTCAGTCACTCAGTCACGTCCAACTCTTTGTGACCCCATGGACTGCAGCACACTTCACTTCCCTGTCCATCACCGATTCCTGGAGCTTGCTTAAACCCATGTCCATTGAGTCAGTGATGCCATCCAGCCATCTCATCCTCTGTCATCCCCTTCTTCTCCTGCCTTCAATCTTTCCTAGCATCAGGGTCTTTTCCAATGAGTCAGTTCTTCACATCAGGTGGCCAAAGTATTAGAGTTTCAGCTTCAGCATCAGTCCTTCCAATGAATATTCAGGATTGATTTCATTTAGGGTTTGATCTCCTTGCAGTCCAAGGGACTCTCAAGAGTCTTCTCCAACACCACAGTTCAAAAGCATAAATTCTTTGGTGCTCAGCTTTCTTTATAGTCCAACTCTCACATCCATACATGACCTCTTCAAAAACCATAGCTTTGACTAGATGGACCTTTGTCAGCAAGGTAATGTCTCTGCTTTTTAATACGCTGTCTAGGTTGGTCGTAACTTTTCTTCCAAGGAGAAAGCCTCTATTAATTTCATGGCTGCAATCACCATCTGTAGTAATTTTGGAGCCCAAGAAAATAAAGTCTGACACTGTTTCCATTGTGTTCCCATCTATTTGCCACGAAGTGATGGGACTGGATGCCATGATCTTCATTTTTTGAATGTTGAGTTTTAAGCCAACTTTTTCACTCTCCTCTTTCATCAAGAGGCTCTTTAGTTCTTCACTTTCTGCCATAAGGGTGGTGTCATCTGCATATCTGAGGTTATTTATATTTCTCCCAGCAATCTTGATTCCAGCTTATGCTTCATCCAGCCCAGCATTTCTCATGAGGTACTCTGCATATAAATTAAAAAAGCAGAGTGACAATAATACAGCCTTGACTTACTCTTTTCCCAATTTGGAACCAGTCTGTTGGTCTGTCTCCAGTTCTAATGGTTTTTTCTTGACCTGCATACAGATTTCTCAGGAGGCAGGTCAGGTGGTCTGGTATTCACATCTCTTGAAGAATTTTCCACAGTTTGTTGTGATCTACACAGTCAAAGTCTTTGGCATAATCAATAAAGCAGAAGCAGATGTTTTTCTGGAATTCTCTTGCCTATGATCCAACGGATGTTGGCAATTTGATCTCTAGTTCCTCTGCCATTTCTAAATCCAGCTTGAATATCTAGAAGTTCACAGTTCGCATACTGCTGAAGCCTGGCTTCGAGAATTTTGAGCATTACTTTGCTAGTGTGTGAGATGAGTGCAATTGTGCATTAGTTTGAACATTCTTTGCCATAGCCCTTTGGGATTGGAATGGAAACTGACTTTTTCCAGGTCAATGACTCCAAGGAACAGTGACCCCACAAAAAAACTGACCCAGACTTGTGAGTGTCCTGTGAGTGTCCAGGAGTCTCTGGCAGAGGCATGGGTTTCCTGTGGCCTGCTGCAGGGTTGGGGACACTGAGTATAGCAGTATGTGCACAGGACCTTTTGGAGGAGGTCACTGTTATCTTCATTATCTCCACCATATTTTGGTCTCAGATCAAACAATGGGGAGAGAACACAGCCCCATTCATCAACAGAAAATTGGATTAAAGACTTACTGAGCATGGCCCTGCCCATCAGAACAAGACCCAGTTTCCCCCTCAGTCCATCTCTCCCATCAGGAAGCTTCCATAAGCCTCTATTCCTTCTCCATTAGAGGGCAGACAGAATGAAATCCACAATTGCAGAATCACCTGAAGGCCAGGTGAAGTACAAATATTGTACCTGCAAATATTTCATTTCTAATAGTAAAAGATAAACTGAAGCTTATTTAAAGTTTTAAGAATTCATTTGAACAAAATTTCATTTGAATTGGGCAGCACCACACCGAAGTGGTTAGGAGACGCCACCCACAGGAGCTGCAGAAGAGAGTGCAGAAGCTAAAGCCGAGCTGGCTGATTGGGATTAGTCACCCTTAAGTTTCTATTTTCCAACTTTGAGGCATTTAGAAGCTTAGATTTTGGTTGGTTTACTTGCGCACTGGGGCACTGAACCACCTCAGCCAAATGGCCTCCTTCTTTGATTAATGTAGCAATAACCAGGTTCCACGCTGATGGTGATGCGCCTGAAGAATCTCTTTAAAAACCGCTCTCCCGTGGATAAAGAAGAAGATCCTACTATATAGCACTGAGAACCATATTCAATAGTCTATGATAAACTGTAATAGAAAAGAATATTTTTAAAAGAATATATATGTGTGTGCATAACTGAATCACTTTCCTATATAACAGATATTAACACAACATTATAAATCAACTATACTTCAATTAAAAAAAAAAAAACACAACTAAAAATTTTAAAAAAAGAACTACTATCCTAGACCAGTTGGTCAGTCTTTTAGCCCCAGACTTCCTCCAAGTTCCCAGACTGTCAGGCACATGTGTCACACCGGGTGTGCTGTTGGTGGTGGTGCTTGGTTGCTAAGTTGCATCTGACTCTTTGGCGACCCCATGGACTGTAGTCTGCCAGGCTCCTTTGTCGGTGGGATTGCCATTTCCTTTCCAAGGGATCTTCCTGACCCAGGGATTGAACTCGCATCTCCTGCATTGGCAGGCAGATTGTTTACCCACCAGTGAGCCAGGAGGGAGGCCCACTGGGCGTGTAGATAATGTAACAAACTAAACCTGCTGTTCCAAATATCATTTTCATTCGGGTGTGGTAAAACTTCACCATAACAGGGTGAGCAGGGTCGGGAATTTTTAAAGAGCTAAACTGTGCCTTTGCATTTAGTCTGGGTTGCTGAAATGACCGAAAAGAGCCTGCCAGCAACTGGTGGGGACTCTGGAATCTCTGGTGACCCTGGAAAATCACCTTGGAGCCAGGAGCTTGGTGGGCCCACGCCCTCTGGTGGTGGCTTTTGCTTTATCATGACACAGACGCTGAAATTCTGGCTCCTATTGCCCTGCTGCTGCTGCTGCTGCCGTCTCATCAGTCGTGTCCGACTCTGTGAGACCCCATAGACGGCAGCCCGCGGGGCTCCCCCGTCCCTGGGATTCTCCAGGCAAGAACACTGGAGCGGTTTGCCATTGCCTTTTCCAATGCATGAAAGTGAAAAGTGAAAGTGAAGTCGCTCAGTCGTGTCCAACTCTTAGCGCCCTTAGGAAACTTGAAAAAAGCAGCGGGGCTGTGTCAAGGAAGAAAAAAAAAAGGACTTAGTAAAGTAGCACCCATCTCATGTATGTTGATATCATACAAATAAGCTGCCCTTATTTTTTCACTGGTACAAAATTTTTAAAAACACTCTGATTAGGCAGTGTTGTTGTTGTTGTTTTAACTTATATATTAGGACAGAATGAAGTAACTTAAATTAGAAAATGCTCAGTTTCATCTCGCTAAAACAAACGGAGAATTTTACAGAAAACGTGTCTGCATCAATTTAGACTCCAATTTGGAAATCTTTTCAGAATAATCTAATTGTGTATTTCTAAGTTGAATAAAGGAGTTCTGTTCAATTCTTTCTGTCGTTGAAGGCTCTGGATAAGGGACCAAAGGTTAAGGACAGTAAAACAGGTGCCAGAGACCCAGGGATCCTATAAAGGGAAGCGAGGTCTGAGGCGCTAAGACTGCGCAGCTGATTTTGCAGGTGAAGTAAAGTGCATGGACAGAGGAGGGCAGGGATTTGCTGGAAAAGAGCCCTGGGCACTTGAGAGAATATGCGGGCTCCCCTCCCGCCTGTTTCTGGTCACTTCTTCCAGCTCCCCTGAGACCCCCTGGAGAGACCTGTCTCCTTAAAACTGAGCACCGAGAGGGCGTCTCTTAATCTTCCAGGGTGGGGCGGGGACGTGGGTCCCACACTAGACACGTGATCTGTGGGCATAAACACACAAATCTTATTAAATTGGGAGGGGGAGCTCTGATGCTATGTGCATTTGTGCATATTAGCCCTTTGCTGTCAAATCTTTTGTGAACTGATATTGAATTTCAGCTTCTTAAAAAATAAATTAGTATTTGCCCTTTCGTGACAAGTTTGTTAACATAAGATTTCTATCCTTGCCTTCTTAATCCGCTTCTCACTGTGGCATCTTGCAAAACGCATTGTCTTTAAAAAATTCAAAGATGTGGGTGGATGAACATTTCATGAAATGGATTAAATTTCTGCTGATGCCTTGAGCTGGGTACCACATGCAGTGACGTGACCGTCAGGAAGAGGGCGCTGTGGTACCGCGTTTAGTCGTGTGCTGTCTGGCGAATTCCTGGGTGGTCCCTGTGAGGATTTATAAAGTATAATCGCAACGTTTGATGGTCCTTTTACACTCCACTTCTTAAAACGCTGCTGAGACTAGGAAGTGACAGCTTTAGAGCTACTATTGTCTAGAACTAAAAGGAGTTTGGTTTATATCTGTCAGCCCTCTGATATTTTTCTACTGAGGCTGATTAGTTTTGAAGAATGCGTTTCAACCACTTCATCAAAACGCTCTTTAGATTTAAAAAAGACCCACTTTTTAAGCGATTCCCCCCCACCCCCAACTCAAAGCCAACTTTACAACGGAGGGTTGATTTGTTATGAATATTTTGTTACTGAAGGTACTGGAACACTTGAAACATTTAGGAAATTTGAACATATAAAGCTGCCCTTGTGCACCATCCTGCACTTTTTATCTTTTTATATTACTGAGGCAATCCAAGAAATAGTTGTTAAATCACGAAATGCTGTTGCCAAATGAACGTTTTAGTCCATGCTGCTACTGCTGCTGCTAAGTCGCTTTAGTCGTGTCCGACTCTATGCGACCCCATAGACGGCAGCCCATCAGGCTCCCCCGTCCCTGGGATTCTCCAGGCAAGAACACTGGAGTGGGTTGCCATTTCCTTCTCCAATGCATGAAAGTGAAAAGTGAAAGTGAAGTCGCTTAGTCGTGTCCAACTCCTAGCAACCCCATGGACTACAGCCCACCAGGCTCCTCCGCCCATGGGATTTTCCAGGCAAGAGTACTGGAGTGGGGTGCCATTGCCTTCTCCGTTTTAGTCCCTAATCACACAGTATTTAGATTAATATCACAATAAATCAATAAAATAACACCATGAAATTTCAAAAACAATCTTTCACACCTGTGATGTGAAGTGATTAAAAGCCCTGAAATCTTCTCATTTTGATGTTAATTAAAAATAAATTCTATAGATAGACTGAAGCATTTGGTTTTCCCCTAGTTTCATTACTAAGATTTCTCCATTACTTACTTAGAATAATAAAGAAAATATAGTTTGATGAGAAGGAATCCAAGATTAGGTTAACTGGCTCTAACAGACCCTGAATGGGAAATGCTGAGATGACTAACTGGCCAGTAAGAGAGGAATGGGCTTCCCAGGTGGCTGAGCTGTAAAGAATCTGCCTGAGATGCAGAAGACTTCGGTTTAGTCCCTGGCTTGGGAAGATTCCCCTGGAGAAGGAAATGGCAACTCACTCCAGTGTTCTTGCCTGGAAAATCCTATGTCCCATGGACAGAGGAGCCTGTCGGGCTACAGTCCATGCGTCACAAACAAGTGGTCCTATGGCATTGATGTTCAGACCGGAAGGGAAGTCAGGAGGTTTCATTTGCTTCTATCAGGAATTGTACTTGACAGTGAGGAGCAGGGCCCTGAGAACTAGTGGCTCAGACAGGTCTTTATTTCCCTCACATATGCGTGGTGGCCAGAGGTGAGCTGTGGCTGATGGGCTGAGGTCTCTCTAATTCCCAAGAGTTTTCCTCAAGGTTGCAAGATGACTATTAGGCCTTCTACCATTAATTGGGAATTCCAGGCAGCAAAGAAAAGAAAATGAAGGAGAAAAGGGCAATTCCTGTGTCAGGAGGGCAAAAACTCAGCATCCCAGTAGATAGCCACTGACAATTCACTCATGGGAAACAGTCCATGTCACCTCTGCCAGGAAGGTGGGAAAGCAGCTTCACCTAGCATGGTGCCAGCCCTCACAGGCTTAGTCTGTTCATAAAGGAAAATGAGAGGATCGTGTCTCACCACCCGTCTCTGTCTCAGGGGATGAGTCGCCTGGGCCTGGAGAGACTGAGGCTCACTTGTGTCTCAGAGCTGGTGGCAGATTCAGGGCTTTATGGGGCTTTATGACGTGCGAAGTGGGCTGGGCAAGGAGTGGGACTGTGAAGGTCTAAGGATTCTGCTTTAGCAAGAGCATAATAAATAAAAAATGTAAAGTTTCATAGCAGCACTATTTGCAATAGCCAAGATATGTAAACAACTTAAATACCCATCAACAGAAAGATGAATAAAGATGCGACATAAATATATACTATAGTATATATTTGCAGAGTACATCCTGAGAAATGCTGGACTGGAAGAAACACAAGCTAGAATCAAGATTGCCAGGAGAAATATCAATAACCTCGGATATGCAGATGACACCACCCTTATGGCAGAAAGTGAAGAGGAGCTAAAAAGCCTCTTGATGAAAGTGAAAGAGGAGAGCGAAAAAGTTGGCTTAAAGCTCAACATTCAAAAAACAAAGATCATGGCATCCAGTCCCATCACTTCATGGGAAATAGATGGGGAAACAGTGGAAACAGTGTCAGACTTTATTTTGGGGGGCTCCAAAATCACTGCAGATGGTGATTGCAGCCATAAAATTAAAAGACGCTTACTCTTTGGAAGAAAAGTTATGACCAACCTAGACAGTATATTCAAAAGCAGAGACATTACTTTGCTGACTAAGGTCCATCTAGTCAAGGCTATGGTTTTCCTGTGGTCATGTATGGATGTGAGAGTTGGACTGTGAAGAAGGCTGAGCGCCGAAGAATTGATGCTTTTGAACTGTGGTGTTGGAGACGACTGATCAGCCCTGGGATTTCTTTGGAAGGAATGATGCTAAAGCTGAAGCTCAAGTACTTTGGCCACCTCATGTGAAGAGTTGACTCATTGGAAAAGACTCTGATGCTGGGAGGGATTGGGGGCAGGAGGAGAAGGGGACGAGAGAGGATGAGATGGCTGGATGGCATCACTGACTCAATGGATATGAGTCTGAGTGAACTCAGGGAGATGGTGATGGACAGGGAGGCCTGGCGTGCTGCGATTCATGGGGTCGCAAAGAGTCGGACACGACTGAGCAACTGAAATGAACTGAACTGATACATATATATATGGAAATATTCCGTATACATGGAATACTGCTCAGCCATAAAAAGAACATAATAATGCCATTTGCAGTAACACAAATGGAACTAGATTTATCATACTAAGTGAAGTCAGAGAAAGATAAATACCATATATCACTTATATGTGGTATCTAAAAAATGATACAAATGAACCTATTTACAAAACAGAAATAGACTCATAGACATAGAAATTAATTTTATAGTTACCAAAGAGGAAAGAGGAGGTGAGAATAAATTAGGAGTTTTGGAGTAACATATATACACTACTGTATGTACAATAAATAATCAACAAGGACTTAATGTATAGTACAGGGAACTATACTCAATATCTTGTAATAACCTATAATGGGAAGAATCTGAAAAAGAATATATATTAAATATATATATAGAGAGAATATTATACATATATATATCTGAATTAGTTTGCTTATAACTAACACAATATAAATCAACTATACTTCAATTTTTTAAAAAACAATGCAAACAAACATGAGTTGCTAAAAAAAAATCATGATCTCATAAGAGCACAATGATTTGATTTTCCTATAGAAATATATGAAGAAAAGTAAAGATCAAATCCTAACATGGTAATGAAGTGATACTGTAACTGTCAAGGCATTAAAATGTTTGATAGTAAAAATGTCATCTGACGGCCTGGTACTTGAAAATAAATCATGAACATGTTCCCTCATATACACCTTGACTTCCTTCCTGCTGTAAAAGTGGCAGCCCTCCCCCTCTCGCCGACTAAGAAATGGCCCTCGACTTTCTGAGGAGTGCACCTCAGGGACAGTGACGGAGACAATGGTGGCAGCAGAAAAGCAAGACTGCGCTGCAAGGGGCTCCGGCTGACTTTCTTCCATTGCTTGGAGGATAAAATGTGTCTTCTAGGGGGAGAGTTGTGACAGATGTTGACTCTCTCACAGATAAAATTCAGCCATTCAAATGGTAAATTTACACACTTAAGAATGCAACATTCACATGCATTAATATATGATATTTGTTTTTCTCTTTCTAACTTACTTCCCTTTGTATAACAGACTCTAGGTCCATGTCTCTACAAATGACCCAATTTAATTCCTTGTTATGTCTGAGTAATATTTCATTATATAGATGATGTACCACATCTTCTTTATCCATTCATCTGTCTGTGGACATTTAGCTTGCTTCCATGTCCTGGCTATTGTAAACAGTGCTACAATGAACATTGGGGTGTATGTGGAATCTAGAAAAAGGGTACGGATGAGCCCACATGCAGGGCAGTAATGGAGACCCAGACGCACAGGATGGAGCTGTGGGCATGGTGGCAGGGTGGGGTGGATTGGGAGATTGGAACTGGCACATATACACTACCATGTGTCAAACAGCTAGTGGGGAGCTGCTATGCAGCACGGGGAGCTGCTATGCAGCCCAGGGAGCTCAACTCAGTGCTCCGTGATGACCCACAGGGGTGCGATGAGACGCATGAGACGCGGTAGGGGAGAGAGGTCCCAGAGGGAGGCGATCTCTGTGTACATACAACTGATGCACTTTCTTGTGCAGTAGAAACTAACAACATTGTAAAGAAAGCATACTCCAGTTTAAAAAAGAGAATGCAACACTGTGTCAGGGTACGTACTAATCCAAGGGGAGACTATGTATGACTGCTTATAACCTAGCGACCCGGAGAAGTAATATGTAGGAACCTGAACCAAAATGTTTCTGAAAATTGTATAATATTACAACTGTCCCCTTCATGTTACAGAAAAGGAAACTACAAGGAACTATTTATTTGGAGAATAGGAAAATATTTTTGAATTTGTTTTACTATGTATTTTTTAAGTTATAACTCCATAGTTTATGATTGTAGACCTTTTCAAAAGTGAAGACTTGTTTGAATATTTTAGTGTCATCTAAAATGGCAACTATATAATGGTTTCTCTCCATTCATGACCTAGGCCTGGGATATAAATGGGGAGCAAAATTTCCTGGTTGGAGATTCAATTGTGTGTAATTGGTTTGTGATTGCAGTGGGAGAAACTGCAGATGACCACAAGCGAAAGGAGGAAAATCTTCTGCTCTGTCACCTTCCATGTCATCGCCATCACCTGCGTGGTCTGGTCCCTGTACGTGCTGATAGACCGGACGGCAGAGGAGATCAAGCAGGGAAATGATAATGGTAAGAGTCTGTCTCCTTTCTCCTTCTGGCTTGAATCCTGTGACATCACCCAGGGATGTGCAGTGGAGCTGTTTCCCAGAGCACATGTGCACAGCCGCTCCCTGTACCGGCTGCTGAGTCTCCTCCAGCTCCCTAACTGATGAACACTCTGACCATAAAGCACTGACCAAAGTAAGATTTATCAAGTCCACCTTGGCGGGGGAGAAATCCACAGATGCCACACACTGCTTTAAGCTATTCAGGAGCTGATAAAGATCAGATTCTGCCCCATGTGAAAAGACAAACAACTGTAAAAATAGAATGTTTTTCCTTTGATTTAATTCACTCTATTCATGGCTTCTTGTAACACATGAATAAGAGGGGAGTTAGTAGAGGCTGTGTTACAGCCCATTAATTAGCACACTATAATCTTATAGAGTGGTTTAACACTACACTTTGAAATTTTTACCACACTAAGTTTGATAGTGAATGATGATATCAAGTCTGAGGAAACATGTTTTAAAATTATTGCAGCATAGTCTAACATTTTAAATGGTTAGGTCATTCAAAACAGGAGCAAAAATAACTGGCTTATCTTCACCTGTGAAGAGACCCAGTTCTGTTTCTCAACAGGCTCTGGCTGGCTTTAGCCGGTAGCCTAAATCAAAGCTGGTAAAACAGTGAGGGATGGTCCCCAGCCTCCTCCAGCAGGAGATATGTATATCATATGTAAAACCAGGGGTGAATTTGGAAGGAGAAGGTGTTCAGATGATAGCACTGTAAGTTTGTGCCTCCTTCAAAAGAAGAAGTGAAAGAGAAAAAGATGAGAGGCAGTAAGAAGGAAGGAGGAAAAGAACCTTTAAAAGGAGAGGTTTCCTTCTTCTGTGTTTCTCTGTCTGGGCCAAAGGGGAGAAGGAGTCCCCTTCCTGGTGCTGCTTCTTATCAGAACAGGGCTGAGATCTAAAGGACCAGGACCCCAGAGCCCCCAGGAGGTGGGGTGTGTAGCTAGAGTGTGTGTGCTGCAGGGAACTGGCAGGGCAGGGGGAGGGCAGGGACACGCTGGGTCAGAGGACAAGTTGTGGGGGGAGTATTTTGTACATCAGTGTTAACTCATGTGTATACAATTTATATTCAACTACGTCGTTTAGAGCGGTATTGTTTCAGAGATGACCGACTTTAAAATATCTATCACATCTCTACTAAGTTAGAGTAGACATTTTTGTGTGTGTGCTAAGTCACTTCAGTTGTAACCAAGTCTTTGTGACCCCAGGGACTATAACCCACCAGGCTCCTCTGCTCATGGGACTCTCCAGGCAAGAATACTGGAGTGGGTTTCCATTTCCTTTTCCAGGAGACCTTCCTAAACCAGACATGGAGCCCTTGTCTTTTATGCTTCCTGCATTGGAAGGCAGCTTCTTTACCACTAGTGCCACCTGGGAAGCTTCAGACATTTCTTTTAACTTTTAACTCTATATTGGGGATATATAGATGATTAACAATGTTGTAATAGTTTCAGGTGGACAGAAAAGGTACTCAGCCATACATATACATGTATCTATTCTCCCCCAAACTCCCCTCCCATGCAGGGTGCCACAAAACACTGAACAGAGTTCCCTGTGATATACAGTGAGTCCTTGTTGGTTATCCATTTTAAATGTAGCAGTTGTGTACGTGACTTTCCCAACCCCCCTAACTATCCTTTCTCCCCGTCGCTCCCCTCAGAGAAAATTTGTTTAAGCCCATGTCCTCCGTGGTTGCCGGCACTGGCCGTGCTGCAGACCTTGCAGTTGTGTGTGTGTGTGTGCATGTGAGAAAAGAGGCGCGCTCTGTCCCTGCACCACCTCGCCGCCCCTACGGCCTCAGGGACGGAGGGCTTCCTCGAGGGCCAGAGCAGACCTGCAGCTGGACCGAAGCTGGCCTGAAGTCTGACTCAGGGTCCCAGTGATCACCCTGCTCGGGTCCGCTGTCTCAGCCTGCGGGGCTCCCCCTGGGGTCCCCCAGCCACAAGGAAGGGGAAGGAGATGAACAGGAGGATGACCCTCATGTCATCCACATGCAGACTGCTCAGAAGTTCTCTCTTAACTCATTTACTCAATCCCATTTCTGACACATGTGAGCGGATAGTGTTTGTTTATTTCCCGTTGGATGTGACCGTCGGCTTCAGCCCTGAAACCCGTGGCCCAAGTCTCCTGTTTTTGTCCCTCTCGAGTCCTCCTGGGTGTCCTTTTGTCCCCAGATATTGTTTCTATGTCGGTAACGCCCTTCCCCTGATCTCCAACCAGACATCTGCCTGCCTCCCGACCTCTCCATTTAAAGATCTCCCAGGCACCCAGACTAGTGTGTCCAAACTCCTAACTTTTCCACCACTTCCCACTCTGACCACTATGGCAATAACACTGCTAACCCCCAGTAACAAAATGCAACCCGGCTTTCATTGCCGTCTCCTCCCCTTCACTTCCAGCTTACAGCAATCACCAAGTCCTATTTATTTAGTTTGCCCCTCAGGCCTCTGAAATCTGTTTCTCTCCCTCCCCACTGCTACACCCGTGTAGTAGCATCTCTTTTACTCCAAAACTGCAACTGCTCCTTGCGACACTTTCTCTAGTTTGCCCACCTTCAACACATGTCCAGAAACATAATCACAGCAAGTTCAAACATAAATCTGACCACATTCTGTCCCTGCTTATTCATGACTCTCAAAACACATCCTGGACTCTGGCGAGGAGCTATGCTGACCCATGGCCTGGCCGAAGCCAGCTGTGCTGAACGCTGGTTCCCCCCCAGACCTGCCCCCAGACCTGCTCTGCTCCTCTGTCTCGGGGACACAGTCCCTCCCAGCTTTTTGTGTCCACTCTGCACACCAACGCTCATGCTCATGGGTCATCACATACTTCCTTGTCCCTTAAGTTGACTTTAAATTTCACTCCCTCCCAGAAACCCAGATCAGCTCCCTGAGATAGAATAATTTCTACTACCTCAGCAGCTCTCAAAATGAACATCACCTGAGTGCTTGTTGGAAAGGCAGCCTCCTGCCTCTCCCCAGCCTGGGCCTGTGACTCAGAGATTCTGAGGGTGGAGCCCAGCAAGGCATGTGCCGCTGACACTCTGAGCATGGGGAACACGTGCTTCTGCACATCCTCTGCCACCCCAGCCTGGCTGCCCATCGAAACACCAGTGCAGCGTCTGCACCACCACAAAGCGTCGAGCTCAATTCCCAGAGGTTTACACTTAATTAGCCCTTACATGATCCTCTTGAGCAGTCAGGCTGCGAAGCTCTGCCCCCAGGAGACGTCCCACACCCTGTTGTGATTGCTCATTTAATAGTCTGAGTTTTGACTGGGTCAGCATGTCTGTCTTGCTCACCAGCACATCCCAGGTGCTGAGCACTGTATCTGGAGCCCAACAAGGGACCCAGTCAATGTAGGAGGGTGAATTCTTTGTATACAAGCTTTTCTACTTTTTTCTTTTCTTTAGACTTTTTCTGCAAAATATTTTTCCCTTTCTCAGTTCTGGGTAGATGCAGGATTTCATACCACAGTCTCCAGTGGACTATCACCCAGGGTTATCAGCCATATTTCCCAACAGAAAATGATGCATGGTAATCAAAGATCAGCTTTCCAACACCTGTATCTATCTATCAATATTTACACACACGGTATATAAGGTCAGTTTTCTACCATATACTTGTAAACATTATTTTCAGTTTCTTAAAAACAAGTGAAAATGAGATAGCTTTTATCTTTGGGTTCAGACTTTTTGAATTAGGAAGCAAGATCTTTATCATAAACCAGACTCCGTAGTTATTCCTACAGAGTCACTGGCTAGAGGGACAGTAATTTCAAGTGGGACCGAGGTGACTTTTGTAAAAGGTTTTTTTTTTTTTTTTGGTAAAAGGCTCTCTGTATTTGTGTTCAAACTGTATGTAAAACCTGACTTCCCAAAGTACACATTATCAGGTGGTGTAGACATCTTTGTGAGTTGTTATTAATCTTCCTTTGGCATTGGAACTGTGAGAACTGATCCTGAACTGGCTTTTAAAGTTTTGGGGAAAAAAAACTGCATAATTTAAAAGTAAAAATATTTAAAATCCATCTTGCAAACCTTCAAAAACCTTTGAAGAAGAACAAATTGCCCTTCTTTAACCAGAATGGAAGTTGAATATAAAACAGCAACATCTTCTGAGCTGTAATAACAAGACTGTCAGGAAAAAGTCCTTTGTATATTGAGTGACTGTCCTTTTAGCTTAAGTATGCATCATGCTCCAGATTCCTCTCTATTTCCTGTGATGAAAAAGGCAAAAACAAAAACACATGGTACTTGAAACTTTAACATCCTAAATTATCCATGTTGTCAACTCTAATTTGGGGGAACAGTTACTCCCCCTGCTTTATCTTTACGTATTCTAGAAGAATGCTTCAGGGTACTATCTGTGTGCTGAAAACAAATCACAAAAATAAGGCCAAGAAAATGAAGCAATTCATGTTATCTATGAAAGAGACTGTAGGTGCAGAGTTAAGGCTGCTCCAGGACCATTTAAATGCATAGAAATGAGGGAGTTGTGTAGCAAATTGATTTTGTTTACATCTGACTCCCTCACAAGCCTCCATGAACATCGAGGGTTGGACTGCACCTCCCTCCCTGCTGGCTGTTAACATCTGCTTTGAGCATCTTAAAAATCACTTCCCTGACATCCATATAATATTTTCCTTTTCAGCACTGTTGTTTAAACATTCCTTTTTAACATAACTATACATGCTGTTTTGTTAATGACCTCAACAGTGGTAAACGCCTACTTTGGCTAATGATTGGAAGGCCCCCCACAGTCTAGTTCTGGCTTGGTCATGCACTAGTTATCGTGAATAAAAGAATCACTTTAAAGCTTACTTTTTCTCATTTGTTGACTAAGTTGGACTGAATATCCTCCAATGTTTCTTTCTAGGATTTGTTTCTCAAAAACATAACGAGCTTGACCTTGCATCAGATAAATTGAAACAAAGTGTTTATACAAATACTGCACATGTATCATCCATGTTTACTCACAGTTAATATTACCATTAAAACTAGTTAAGGAGAAGACTGTAAATATGTGAAATGGGCTATTTCCCTGTGCAAAATCCCTTCATTCTTGAAGGAAACACCCTTTGTGAAGCCATTAACCATAATAAAGGAAATCTTAGTAAGGTCTGATTTATAAAGAAATTGAATGAGTATGAGTCATTTGGAATCTGGCTGTTAGCCAGGAAAAGGGGGTCTTCTGAGAGTGAAAATAAGGAAATAGTGACTGTAAAGGAGATGAAAGAGACAGTCAGTGGCAGTGATCCTGTGGGTGGAAAAACTCTAGTCTTAGGTTCCTGAGGGTAAATCTCCTTCAACCCAACCTGTCTTCTGATCCTGCCTCAATGGAAGATGCAGTAAGGAAGATCTGGGCAATTTTTTTATGCAAAAAAAAAAAAAAAGAAAAGAAAATTTTACAGATTTTACTCTTCCATCATGTTTACTCCTTTGTTCAAGCTCTGTAAATACAGTTACTTTTACCTGGACCTCCTAGTTTCCCTCTCTGGCTTGCTAGAAAAATCTCACCTTAGATACAGAGCATATGATGAGCTGAAGGGTCAATGTACTCTTTGTCTGAAGGGCTTTTACTTGCTCTTCAAATACCAGTTTCTTTACAAAACTGTGTACTGATTTCTATGGTTCTGGTAGCACTGCACTTTCAGGCAGATGGAATGCAGCATTTTGGTTCATCTAAGTCTAATTTGTGAAGTCTTCAATGCCATACCACAGGACAAATCTAAAGCCTTTCCTGGAAAACCTACTGGCACGTCTATTGTTTTGGGATGGCGTGGATGTTGTTGCAGCCTTCAAGTATCATATCACACACATGCAATTATCAAAATGGTGGAAGAAGTTATTATGACAAGTGTGTATTGTATGACTTGAGAATTTATTGGCCATTCTTGTAGGACTGACATGATGGTATGGAAAGTGAATGAACTGATTGAAGGTATCTGAAGGGCAAGATTCCCATTTACTTAGAAAATGATGGTTCACAGAATATCTGCTCCTCTAATTCTTGCTCAAGAATTTCCAGGCATCAGCTCCTATCACTACTTAAGAGGTCAAGATGGGCAGAGAGTTGATTTCTAAGTCTCCAGAAAATCCTGAAGAAAGATCTCAAGCACAAAGGCAGAAGTAGAGATAAATCATAAATCCTTGAACTTCAGAGTAAAGAAGAGATGGTTGCATTGTCTGAAGCTGGATTTTCCAAATTCTTCTTCTGAACTGGCAACTAGGGTCAACTTTATGCTCTTGACAATTTTGAGTACATGCTCCAGCTTCAAAGTATTCTTTGGGTTACACAAGGAGTCCACTCTGAGCTTCCCTTCATCTCCACCCTTCCTTACTGTATAATTTCCTCTTCATGGAAAACAACATAGAACTGACTAGTCCAACACAACTGAATGGGAAGACAGTGTGCTGCCTCTCAATAAAAAGAAGCAAATGCATCTCACCAATGAAAACAACATCAAAAAATCCACTTAGCCCCATTTTGGCATCTTCTCTTAAGATATCCTTATCATGAGTTTTCCAAGGTAAAATCCTACAATTGCTCAATAATATCAATAATTTCTAAAGGAAACAAAAATCCTGCCCACTTAGTCAAAGGCAAAGAGAAAAATCAGCTGTCTCTGAAAGAAGACGGCAATCTGGACAATGGGTTTGCATTCAAATGGCTTTGGCTCTGGGGTGGGGAAACAGCAATCATGGGAGCTTTGACTCCCCAGGAAAGTAAAAAGGAAGAATGACCTGAGCAGAGGAAATGGTTTTAGAGATACCTTGTAAAAGAAAAGTACCAGGGTCAGGGTCTCCAAAGTCTGGCAGCTGGTCACTCTTGACCTCGACTCTCAGGCACGTCATGGACTCTGGCCACTGGGTCTGGGAGGAGAGGTGGGGCAAGAATGGAGTCTTTTTCAGCCTGTCCATCACTGGCGCAGCTTCACTTGCAAGGGAAGAAAGGCTGTCACTTCTGGGGAAAGATTGAGGCACAGCTGTCAAAGTCTGAACTTTGATCATTAAAATGTTCATTCATCCTTGAAATGCCTACTAAGCAAGGCAGTGTGAAAAACATGGACCAAGAAGACGCAGATCTTGCACATGTCAAGATGATGGCATCGCAGAGAATAACTCACGTCAGAGTGACTCAGGCCACACGTGTAAGAAATAACATGAAAGAGTGAGCACATCTATTTCTGGGTGGAAATGATTTCCCATTCAGGTTTGTGGGACAGGTAGACACACAGAAATGGAGAAACAAAATCCTGAGAAAAGAATTATCATGGTCAGAGGCTCAGAGGGGAAAATATCCAAGCAGTTTTAACTTTCAGTGTGAACAGAAATCAGAGGGAAAGTGAGATGTCATGCACGGGGATTTCCCTAAAAATAAGACAAAGCACACTTCATCTCCAGCTTGCCTGTGGTTAAAATTTTTCTAAACAAGGAGACTACTGCTTAATGGAACAGCTGAGAGCAAAAATCCTTCTAAACTTAAAGAACTCCAAGATGTTTAATTTGTATACTGAATCTTCCCTGCAATTTTCCAAATAAAGCAGCTTAAGTGATCATCTTCTATAACAGAGCTTCCCAACCTCAGCAGCACTGGCATTTTGGACTAGGTATACTTGCTGTGCTACTACACATTGCAGGCTGTTGACAGAGCAGCATTACAGACCTCGACTAAGTCAGTAGCACCTGCTCAAGTGTTACCAGGTCGAACAATCATCTCCAGACACTGCCCGGTGGCCCAGGGAACACAATTACACCCTCCCCTGCCCAGCTGGGAGCTGCTGGTGCCCAGACTCTGTTCTCCTGGCACAGACATGAGTGAAGAATAAGGCAAACCCGTCAGCGTGAGGCAAACAAGGCACAGTGTCTCTTTTGAAAGTATATGTCATTAGTATATGCAGGATGCTTCCTATAACTACTCACTGTTATAGGTAAATGAAGTCTGATCCCCTATACTGTGGTTTCCAACCACCCTTCTATTTGACAGCCTCTCACATGATTGAAGACAGATATATCCTCCACACCATTCTAATGTTGGCAAGATGTGGTCTCCTGACCATCATTTATTACACACTTATAATCATGCATGGCCTAAATACTGTTACAGCAAACTCTTTGTGAAAGAAAGTCCATTTCTAGTTATGATGATGGAAATTAAGAGAAAACATTGGTGCCTAAGAAAGAGATGGTTCTCGGTTACAAAATATAAGATGGATAAAACAAATGACTGAAACCCTAAATATTATGCATGTCTGTACCCAGGAATTTTTTCTTTCTGGTGAGATGTAGCAGCTTCTGTGTCTCTCTTTTTTTTTTTTTTTTTTATTTTAAAGGTAATGCAGATGGGGGCAGAGACCTGTAGGTACAGTCCCACACACATAGCTTACCTTAAGAGGATTAAGTCTGATTCTTTCACTCAGTATGTACACTATCCTTCCTTAAAGATTTCACTGTAAACAAAAAATGCTGAAGTCAAGTATCAAAATCTAGTGTAGTATCTGATGATCACAGTAGGTTCTTGATGGTAAGAGGAATGAGAGACATTACAGTGGTAGGTGAGAGAAGTCATGTGCAATTTTAGCAATACCTTGAGAATACTTAAAGCAATTAAGTAATTTTTGTTATTATTACTAGTTGTTAACAATATATTTCTGATTTATGTTAACAAGTGGGCCTTTTCCTTCAAGGGCTTCCCGGTGGCTCAGTGGTAAAGAATCCACCTGCAATGTAGGATACATGGGTTCGATCCCTGGGTTAGGAAGATCCCCTGGAGAAGGAAATGGCCAACTCTAGTATTGTCTGGGAAATCCTATGGATAGAAGAGCATGGTGGACTATAGTCCATGGGGTCACAAAAAGAGTTGGACACAACTTAGCAACCAAACAACAGCATGGTCCTTTGAAGGAACCATAGGGGGTAAAAATAACCAAATCTATCAATAATGACTCGGTGATAACATTTTCTTTTATTTGAAAGGTGTCCTCGAATGGCCATTTTGGACAAAGCTGGTTGTGGTGGCCATCGGCTTCACAGGAGGTCTGGTCTTCATGTATGTACAGTGCAAGGTCTACGTGCAGCTGTGGCGCAGGCTGAAGGCCTACAACCGCGTGATCTTCGTGCAGAACTGCCCAGACACCGCCAAGAGGGCGGAGAAGAACCGCTCTTGCACCGTGAGCATGGACACCAAGGACGCTGGGGTGGTGCCCGTGCTGCAGACAGGGACCACTGCACGGCCACCAGCGGAGGCTGGCCCCACTGAGCTCATACCCGTGTGACGGGGCCAGTGGAGGCCTGTCACCGAGTCCAGCCTGTCACTACAGATGACAGAAGCGATCCTGAGTAGTCACCCTCTATCTTCTCTCCGCTTTCTGACTCATTTGTTCTTACTTTGCTCAAAAGGAAAGAAGAAAACACCAAATGACCAGGATCCCATGAAACAGTCTCAAGTGTAAAGAGGAAATGTGGAAGTTAGCTGGAAAATGATTTCTAAGACAATTAACCACTGGTGCAAGGGATGCTTTTAGGCAATGAGGAAAGCCTGAGTAGACAGACCTATGAGTCTTCACAGTAGCAGGGAAAGTTCAGGAATAAGGACTTGAGTTGAACGTGCATTTCTTCTAGGGCCTCATGATGCTAACTCTCTCATCTGGAAATGACAAACGTATCTGGGTTTAAGCTTGAAATTGTCTGCATTATCCCTAAGGCACATCAGACACAAACTTGGAAGATGCATATTTTGATATTCATACTTTGACAGCTAACAGGTTTTTATGGCTGTAGTGGAGTACAGTTTGTTTTGACAGGTATATGTTTTTAAAATAGATGCAAGACACATTTGAAGATATTAATATTTGAAATTATGTTTAAATCATGAAAAATAGATTTTCAAAATATTTTGGGATTTAATTAGCTCTGTTAAATACCCAGAAACCTTGTATACTCCACTTGGACCCTCTGAAACAGCACTGTCCAACAGAAATGTAATGTGAGCCACAAAGGCTGGCTATATACGCAAATTTAAAATTTTCTAGTAGCACCATTAGAAAAAGTAAAAATACATAGGTGAATTTCGATAATGTTTTATTTAGCATTATATACCCAAGTTATCACTTCAATGCCATCATTATAAAAACTTATTGAGTTATTTTACATCTCCTTTTATGAACCAAGTCTTCCAAATCCAGTATGCATTTCATCCTTACAGAGAATCTCAATTCAAATCTACTGTATGGGACAGAGCAGCCCTAAAATTAGAGACAAAGCCTGTTTTAAAAGTTGAATCTTTCAAAACAGCACTTCATTCTTTTATTCAAAGTATCACAAATGTTACTTTACAAAGCATTAATCAAACAGTATCTTAATAAGTTAAAGTTACTATTTTTTAAAGGGCAAAAAAACTATAAAGCAATCTACCCAAGACAAAGTTTTGAAATTAACTTATTTGCTACTATGAAGCACTTATAATAGGGAAAATAAAAAATTTTTAAGTCGAATGTACTTTTTAAAATCCACATAAGGTGTCAACTTGACAGGTGAGTAGTTATGACCAAGCATTTAGCCTGTATTTTAAAGTGCTGACAGTATTTCCCTTGCTCAACTGGGAAGCAAAAACATTCAACATTCTGTGATAAGTAATAAATTGAGTTGTTTAGGTTTGACAGATGAGTTGATTATTGTATTCTTTGCATATTCATGTAAACCTGAAGCATGAATACTGCAGTGAGCTAGATTAATGAATATTAATGATTATAAATATAGTGGCCTGTCAGAGAGAGATCTCTTACGTGAAACAAGGTAATTTATTTTTGCTAGCTGTTGTTATTATTGTGAAAAGGCAACCATGATGGCCATAGAACCAAAGCATGGGTTTCGCATTGCACAAATCTGGGTATCACATTGATGTACTTTGTAACTGTCAGTGTGCTTGTTCCTCATAGGTTACCATAGGAAAAAGGAAAGAGAAATAACTTTTTACTGATGAGAAGGATGATATGATATTAGTAGTGGCTGACATTGAGTCCAAATAGTCCCAGTTCTTAGAAATACAGCAAAGGTCAACAGTGTCAACTTTGTGTGTGCACGTGGTGTGTGTGTGTTCCTGTATATACATGAGAAAAACGTCAAAGTGTTCAGTTGGGCAGCAAACAAGAGGTTTTTTAAAGCTCATTTTTCTTAAAACTTGTTGAATGAAGGCACAGGAAAAAAAAACAAAAAACTTGAGGCAACTAAACTGGACCAAAATTTCTGCACAAATAAAAACACAGTGGTGTAATTAAAAATATATGAACCCTAAACTGGACTTTGTATTAACTTTCTAATTTCCATCTTCAAGGTTTAAGACATATACATTCATGGATAATGAAGCTTTGGGTGACTTAACCATGGCACTTCACCCAAGGGACTAAACGTGATTCATTTCGTTTGATAACTTTCCTAAACAGTTTACTAATCTATATCTACTGAGGTTTAGCAACGGCAACAGCTTCACAAGTTCCTGAGGGAACAAAGTTGTCACCAGCAAAGAACGTTGATCTCTCTGTCCTCTGCTCTGTAAGGAAAAGGATTATTTACACCAAAAATGCCATTTAAATTCTGCCCAAACTAGAAAGATAGGTAAGTATATGGCTCATAGCACAGTGGAAGATGATTGGCTCACATGAGGCCTGGTTTATTTAGGGGCACACTGAACACTAGAATGAAAAATAAGCATTACTGTATTAATGGTAAAAGAGGACACGGTGTTTTAAAACCACACGTAAATTCTCAAAATTAACTTGAATAGGCTTTGACTTTCTTGAAATGAGAAAATATAGAGCTCTCTAACAGGTTAAAAGTCAGAATTATTCTGCTATTCTTTTTTAAACTCTGAACTCTCAAATTTAAATCCTTAAAGAGTTTTCCCATAATGGCTGTTGAAGGTTCAAACAACTGAAATAACTGTGTATTTAAAACCTAGTGTTGACTGTTTTCTTTTGTACTGTGTGGCGATGGTCTCTGACCTTTCAGTGACTGGGTGTGGCTTTGTGAAAATACTTCTGTGGACTGGATATACCCTTCAAAAAGAAAAACTGCTCTCTGGAATGCTCTTCAATTTTTTGAAGCATGTTTACCTGCTTATGTAAGAAATAAAATGGAATTGAAACAAAGGACTTAAATTGAAGAATAAACTGATAGTTCTACTAAAACCTTGGCTTTTTATAATGACTCTGTGGTATTACCATTGCCATTTACGCTGTTAATTTTTTAAAAGATCTGCCACTTTTATTGTATAAGCTCAAATATTAAGTTGTAAAGAAATGCAATCCATATTTTTTTTTTAAAGTGAAGCCCAAAAGGCAATTAAGCTTAAGTACAAACAAAACAAAGATGTTCCCATCAACTTGGGATATAAAACAATGGAGAAATTGAGGGAACACAGGTGTACACAGTAAAGGAGTCTTCTAAAGGCCACAGGATTAAATCTCATCCTGAGCTGCTGTTCATGGGACTACAGTCCCAGAGAGACAGCTGCATAGTAAATCTGTTTTCCAAAAGGTCCCTGAACCATCTATATATTTTGGCTGGAAAACTAGCCCATTAGAGCAATGGCATCACTAACAGATTCTAATTGTCATGGAGGTGAGGTGGGGAAGAGTGTTTCATTTGCTTGACACAGTTCAACTTTCCTTTTATGCCAATTAATATTTTGGAACAAAGTAGAGCTATTCAAACTTAACATTGCCATTATTGTAGTTGTCATATAATTGTGCAGGACTTACACTTTAATTAGACAGAAACCAATTTTCTTTCCTTTTATGTCAGCCCAAAGGTGCTATTTTACATATCAATACAGTTGAGAGGAAGTACTGTTATTTTGGGCTGCAGTGCTTCCTCCACATCTGAAGAAAGCCCATTAGAAACTGCATTAAAACAAATGAAAAACGTTAACTGTGTGCAATTTTGGGGATTGAGCATTTGTACATTTTTTGGTTTTTCCTAATTCTCTTGCATTAACGATTTACTGTTTTGTGAATTATGCGTGATATGACAAATTAAGGAAAACAAATAATTCCCTGTGAAAAAAAGACTTTGTATATTAAATAAGTGACCCAAACTTTTGTTGTGATTTATTTTTTGCGTAACTTACCTGAATTTGTTCATATCTGTAACATTCAAACAGCCCTGAGTTCTTGATTCTGCAATGGTCTGGGTTTTAAAGCAGGGTCTGAACATATTTTAAGGCCAACATAGGTTAACATATGGCATTTTAGAAAGGATTAAATAGGTGCGTTAATAAGAGAAAATCAGTGAAAGTAATCTACACAGACTTTCAAACTGTTTTAAAGAAAAAAAAAATTAAGAAAAATCAGAATGTAATCCAGAAAAAGATTATCTGATGAATAAGGCTTGGATATACAAGAGAATGTAACAGTATTTTTCTACCCAGAGGTAATAAAAACTAAAAGAGGGACTCTAATTCAAACCTAAGAGGGTTAGTAATCAGTGAAGAAATCATCCCCCCTGAAGCCCCAACTTTTAAGTCTGAATTCAGGGTCTCATTGGATGCGTTCATTCTTCTGTTGAAACTGAATATGTGCATTTGTCTTCTCAGCCTCCCAAATTACAACAAAGAAACCTAGATCATAAATCACTGTCACTGTGTGTTTAGCTAGTGACCTAAACCAGGAGCTGTGAGAGATACCAAGGGCAGCAAGGATGGGGTAGACTCCTTAACCCAGGGAAATGGCAGGGCAGGAAGCAGAGTCCTGGACAAGACATGGCAGCAAGATCCAGCCAAGGGGGTAATAAGTCTGTGCTAGAGTTTAAGACAGTTCGCCCCTTACAGAGGTACACAAGGAAAAGACAACAGAGGTGCCAGCTCCTCAGGGTCTTGCCCCAAAGGGAAGGCACAGGAAGGAAAGGGGCCCCTGATGCAGCCAGGACCACGGGGCAGCGAAGCCGTCCCACAGTTTCTCAGACCTGGGGTGGTGACTTACTCCCTGGAAAACAGGGGGGCAAACATGCAGTGCCCTGTGGGAGCTCCGCACAGTACCCCACGCCCTCCTGTTCTAGAAGACCACACAGCACTCTTCTGAGGCTCAGGAACGCCGTGAGCCAGCCTGGCCTCAGAGGACACACATGGTCATCAAGGGGCGAGCACCAAGCTGTCCCCATCTGGGACATGGCTTGGCCACCCTAGGGGAGGACAGGCAGACAGTGCGTCTGAAACGAGGCCAGCCTGGGGCATGTGGAGAGGACGGAGGCAATTAGAGCACCTCAGGCATCTCTGGCCACGGTGGTTGTTTAGTCTGGCCATGGTACAGAACGTGAGTTTCATTCTAAACATGCTGGGTGTCAGTGTACATTCATCAGTTATAACACGTGTACCATCTGGTGGTGGATGTTGGTAAGGGGGAGGCTATGCATGTGGGGCTAGGGAGTATATGGGAAATCTCTTACTTTTCTCTTGATTTTAATGTGAACCTAAAATTATTTTGGGGTCAAGAATAAAATCACCCTATCAAATAAACATGCCAAAGAGGACACCCATTCAATCTTCTGTCCTGAAGCATAAGGATTACAAGAGTAGCAAACACTGTTTAAGGTGAAAAGAGTCCCAGAGAGAGAACAATATCTGCAAGGCAAGGAGGCAGCCAGGTATTAGGAATAGCAGCTACAGATAGCAGTTAGTGGCTGAGATTAGAAATGTATCATAAGCCCAAGTCTGTGGAGTTCAGCTTGCTGATTTAGACCAGGGATTGGCCAACTCTAGCAAGCAGGCCAAACCTAGCCTATAGCCTATCTGGGTATGGCCATGATGGGTTTCACATTTTTATAGGGTGGTAAAACACACATACATATATAAGTATATGCAACAGACACTACATTTGGCCTGCAATATCTAAAATATTTACTATCTGCCATTTATTATCTGTCCACCCCAAGTTTACAAAGAAGAAGTGCCAACAAAGTGTTACTTTTCCTCAGTTCCATGTCCATGGACTAGAGAAGCTATCTCTCAAAGGTTTAATACTGAAAGAAAAGGGGACAGGACAAGCATCACTGAAGAAAGAGCATGTTCCATACACAATGGTTAAGGGGACCATTTAGGAGTATTACTCTAAAGACAAATGATCTCTTAGGTTACTCTGGTCTAGCCAGGAGTGACAAGACAATTATGGTCATAAATTCACTCAACAAGCACTTATCTGTTCTGGTTCCAAGTAGTTCTGCCTGTTATATTTTCTGCTTTGATAGCATAGGAAAACTAGAAATAAATATTGGAGGAGAATGTTCTGCCATTTTCACAAGTTATTCTTGTGAAATAAGACAGTATTTCTTTCTAAGCATCAACAGTAATGCTTTTTAAATACCAGACTGGATAAAGCAGTTTTTATTCTCTTTACTGTTATTTATGACTCAGTTTTTGTAGTCGTTTTGAAACAAAAAATGAACTCCCTTCCCCCAAGAAGTAAATTTTCCAATGACCAAAGAGATAAGAACTTACTGCTGCTGCTGCTGCGTCGCTTCAGTTGTGTCCGACTCTATGCAACCCCCACAGACGGCAGCACACCAGGCTCCCCCGTCCCTGGGATTCTTCAGGCAATAACTCTGGAGTGGGTTGCCATTTCCTTCTCCAATGCATGAAAGTGAAGAGTGAAAGTGAAGTCGCTCAGTCATGTCCAACTCTTAGTGACTCCATGGACTACAGCCCACCAGGCTCCTCCACCTGTGGGATTTTCCAGGCAAGAGTACTGGAGCGGGCTGCCATTGCCTTCTCCATAAAAACTTACTATATAACCATAAAACCATACTTCTGCATGGATTATTTAAAGCCAAAGCAAGTCAGCATTAGTTAAATCACCAAACATTAAATAATAAGAACCTTACGTAAAATTATAGAAATAGGTTTTATTTTTAACCTTCTGAAGTAAAAAAGCTGTTAACAAAACAGTTGATACCTGGTTACCTCATACAGAATTTTTTTCCCTTGAAAATGCACTTTCACTGCACTCTTCAGCAAACAGGCCAGAAGACACTTGCATTTAACAAGTTCTGTTAAGAACGTTCTACCACAGTCACGTTTTCCATGATGCTAGAAACACTGAGTTTCCCTGTCAATTTAACCTCTCTCTCAGAAGAAGAAATAAGACAACTGAAATAGCTAGTTCTCTAATCTTTAGTTCTGTTTCCACAAATAAAACCTAGTACTTTTCACAATGAGAAAGTAAAACATAATATACAAACAGAACTAGCCAACCTGAGATCATTTATCCCCTTTACCTAGATAACAGGTTAAGTAATAGGAGATCCACATAAGAATAAGTTGGTGGTTCTTCTTTAACCATTTACCTAACTCTGGGTCAAAGATAACAAATAACAGCAATGTACAATCCATAAGTGTATATAAATTCTATATCACATTTTCCCTATTTTATAAGGAAAGAAAACAGGTTTGATGTGTAAGAGGAAGAACAGTGAAAAACACTGCTAAAAGGCAGTTTTGCTGTCATCACTGCTTACTCAAGAAGTACCCACATTAACCTTCTAGAAAAATAGCTACTGCCTATGCCCCAAAATGTGATATTTAGTGATTCTAAGTAAACATGTTATAAAAAAAATCGTAACATTTTGGTTCTCATTCATATTGGTCTCCCAGACCTAGAAATTTAAATTAAATGGATTCTGCAGAGTACCTCTATCTATGCTAATAACTTAATGTAAATGAAAAGCAACATTCATTTTTAAGTAAAAATTGCCACACTGTTTTTGAAACTAAAAATATAAGAGTAAGATAAAACAGGAAATTCATGTGCTGAGACAATTATTTACCATAATTAAGTAAGTATAACTTGAAGTTCTCAAATTATTTATTTTCAACTCAAGCAAAGACACTTAAGCCACCGCAGTCATTTCCTCGTCTGTGTCACTGGACTCATCTTTCAGTTCCAATTCCCCCAAATCTCTGTCTACAGCTGTCACAGCTTTCTTCTTACACTTCTTGGGCACCGCATCACTAGCACAGACTTTTCTCATTTTAATGTTTGGCAGCTTCTTCAGATCTAAGTCCCATTCCCTAGACAAAAGAGAGAATGCAGAGAGTTGGTGAAGTGGGGAATGAAGTCAATATTCAAAACTATGCAGAAAAAAGTTTATAAATTTACAGCAGACTCCAATGTACTAGACGGAAACAATATAAATGCATCAGGAAAAAATAATGTCCCCAAAACTGAGGTTTGCATTTTCCATACTTACTGCAGTTTCTCGTTAATCTATATTATGTTATAGTTGCTCATTCACGTCTGACACTTTGCGACCCCATGGACTGTAGCCCGCCAAGTTCCTCTGTGCATGGATTTCCTAGGCAAGAATACTGGAGTGGGTAGCCATTTCCTTCTCCAGGTGATCTTCCTGACTCAGGGGTCGAACCCAGGTCTCCAGCACTACAAGCAGATTCTTTACCATCTGAGCCACCAGGGAAGCCCCATTAATCTATAATAGCAGTTAACTGCCCAGGGAATTTCACATATTCAAGACTTTCAAAACAATGCAGGAAAACATTAGGTAGAAGTTACAAGGAGGCTGTTCATTTCTTTTATGATCCCTATCCTGAACACTTCCCTCTATCAGGACATAACAGTATCAAGAAATCTCAAAAGCAGGAACTACTCCACACTAGAAAATCTCCAAAATGCAGAGTCAGAAAAGGTTTTTCTCTTCACACACAATGGTAAGTCACAATTAAGTTTCAGCAACCAAACAATTCTTATAACAGAAAACTTCCAGTTTCTCAACCTCAGCATTTCTGTGACAATCCTATGTTCAGTTACTTTGGGAGCAAAATGAAGACTGTTTTGAGAACTGAACTCTAGCTAGATAAAAATACTAATAGTCTATGCTAATTTCTTGTCATTTTTGGCTTTCTTTGGAGGAGGCAGAATCTACTGTTTTACTGAATGAAGAGAATACTTAAATATCTGACTACTTAATATTACAGGCAAAACAATTAACATCTAAAAAAATCTTATGCTCCATGTACTTATAACTACATGTACATGAGTTAGAAAAGTGAACCACTTCTTAAATATGACTGATAAATTTTATGAGAGCTGAGACTTTATGAATATTAAATATTTTCTATAAATTCAGAAGTATAATAATATAAAATAAGCTTAAGTGTTTCAAACAACATGGACTTAATTTATCTAATTTCAATTAAAATTTAAGACTGATCAACATGACCTACCTGAGGCCAAAGTGATTAATAAAAATTATTTTCTAAAGAAAAATAATTTATGTTTGAAAACTAAAAACTGGAACTCCTACTCACTGGTCTCTTTGGTCACAGAGTACTATTAGAGAGATCACTGAGTCACCTGGTTCTTCATGATTCCCTTCCCACCAACCAACTTCTCCAGAAGGAGGTGCTGCAAACAGTCTGGGAATGGGTTTCTGAGCCATCAAGTTTGCTGCTGACAGTTTTCTTTTTTTTTTTTTTAAATAACAGAGAGGAACAATGACATCATGTTCTTTTAAATACTATATTGAAGAATTTTGAAGTATTTTGAAAAACAAAAGCACTAGGTCACTATCATTTCAGGCATTTCTAACAAATCCAACTTAGGAAAATTCTTACTTATCTGATGAAAGAGAGGTTACAAAGAACCCCTGAATACTCAAAAGGGAAGAAAGTTTATCTATCATGTATTTTACATGCAGCTTTAAAGAAAAAAAAAAAAAATGCAACAAACTCACCTAAAAGTTTTCAGATTATTTGCATTTAAAATGTCTGGAATCTCTGGAAAAGAAAATATATTTATTAGGTAAAGTCTTCTTATTACAGTATTTATAGTTTTTTCATTATCTCAGGAAGAAAACGAAATAACTGACAGAAGAATGCCCAAAACAAAAGAAACTTTCAAAGCATGATTACAAAGCTACAATGAAAAGAAGTTTCAAAAGTATAAAGGACTTAGTTTAAGAAGGTGATTAAGAAAAAAAAAAACACTAATAAATAATGCATTCTAAAACAGAATGTATAATGAAACAAATCTACAATAAAAATGTTTGACCTTTACAACAGCTTCAGAAAATAATGTGAGTGAGGAACGGCTATACCAAACGGGCAAGACAGAGAGATGTTAGTATGTAGTCTTCACTGAATCTTACTGACGGCATCTCTGATAATTTGCCCGTGTTTCCAGACTCTTGTGGACTTGTGTCACCACATTCCCTGGGCTGAGGCACAACCAGAAGAACAGAAGGTCTGAGATTCAGCACTGGCTCCACCCCCAGTAGGATGTCTGACATGGGATGTGCTGGCAACTACTGCTACTCAACCTGGTGGCTACAGGTCGAAGAGACTGAGCACAGAGCCACCAGGGAGGGCATCACAAGAGCAGAGCTGAGAGACGGGTGGCTCGAGCTACGGGAGAGCAGAGCAGTCGCGCAAGTCATCAGACTCCAAGTGTATCTGGCTGATGAGCTGGATGTGGGATGTGAAATGTCTGCAGGATGATGGGCAAGTGGTGATGTCACTGAATGAAATACGGGTCTTACAAGAGGAGCCAGTTTTAGGAGAAAAGCTGGACTTTGCTTTGGGACATGCCAAATTGGAGCTTTCTAGAAGACATTCAAGCAGAGATTTTAAGAAACTCAAGTTTGGTAATTCAAGTCTGGAGTTCTAGGGACAAGTTAGGATTGACAACATAAATTTGGAAGTTATGACATTTAGATGGTATTTAAAAGCACAGGATTAAATGAGATAAATGCAGGACCTGGTATAAACTGAAAAGACAAGAGGCCCAAGGACAGATATCTGGGCCAATTATTTAGTTCGTGAGGCTATGAGAAGGATTCAACTTAGGAAACTGACATTGTGGCCAGTGAACTGGGAGGAAAACCGGGGAAGGACAGGGGCTACTACCCCAAATAAAAAATGTGACCAAAAAATGAAGGGATCATCTGTATCAAAGGCTGCACAGAAGTTGACTATGAGAGTCAGTACCCAGCAGAGCTACCATCTGTTTTAGCAACTTAAACTGTTCATCATCAACAAGGACTTTGAGTGGTAGCTACAAAAGCCTAATTTAAGGGGTTCCAGAAAAAATGGAAGATGAAGAAATGGAGACTCTAAGCACAGACAAATTTAATTGAAAAGGACACAGGACTGGCTGAAGCTCTCCCTCAATCCCTACATGTTCCATACAGTCTTGTTTGGCTTTTAAACGACCTGGAAAGGGGAGGTGTACAATCCATCTCTATTTTTAAATGGAAGGTAACAAGGCTGGGGAGTGGGTAGGAAGTAACTTGCCCTGTTATGTAGTAAGCTGCAAGGGTCTAAGTAGAGATCTAACCTGTTCTAAAGCTATTCTGTTGTTGTTGTTGTTGTTTTCCAGTGAAAAAACTCATTTCTTAGGAATGCTAAAGAGGAACTGCCATCTACTCAGGGTTCCTAGTGTTACTGAAGGTTTAAGTGCCTTAAGTTTCTGACTGCGAAGACATCCAACTCAATGAACCTACTGCCAGCTTCTGACACAGCTGCAGAGAACAACTAGGTCAGAAACCAGGCTGCCCCACCCAGTCAGAACACCCCAGGGGACTGGTCACTTGAGCAAACCCATTCTCCTTTCTGGCATCTTCATGAAGAGGGAGCCCCTGAAACCTGGGGCATTCTACCTTGGCACTTACAATGGCAGGACCCCCCCCACCCCCGCCCCTGCTTTCCCCTTTTCTCTACTGGAGCCCTCACTGTGAGCCCCTCAGGCATGTCCTGTACCCTCCAGGACCTGCAAGCACTAAATTCTGTATTTTTCAACGCTCCCTGCTGGGTGTTGCTGAAGTGCACCCTGCAGTCATAGTGAGAAACCACCAGGGAGGTTTGGCCTGGGGGGGGAATGCCTGTGGGGAGCCGCCCAGGCTTTCCTGGACCAAGTACCACTATTGCCAAGTGGGACCTACACATCAGGAGTCGCAGGATAATGCCTTCAGGCTCCTACTGTTATTATTAAAGCTAGAAAACCTAATTTTCCTATTAAACATTTCATTTACTATACTCTCCAGGCAAATTCACACATGAGTGCCTACAGGGACTAGGCAGGGAACGTGAAGGAAGGAAGGTCTGGAAGTACGGAATGCTAAGTCTAAAAGCGATGGCTACTGTTCTGCTCTAGCAAACAATGCTGTCAGACCGTATGTTTAACGGGCATCCAGAAATCTGCATTTTTCATGTGAAATCAGCAGATGTTTTTATACTGACAATTCATATGCCAATCAAACACTACTTGTAGGCCATGTGCCCCCTTTGGGTCATTTCCTGCTGGTGGGCTTTGCAAGCCCCTGCAAGTGCCCTCTCCTCTCCTCCTAAGTACTTTTCTTCAGACAATGCTGCTAAACGAACAACACACTTGTCTTCACGAACTATAAGAAACGCTCCACTGCTAAGAAAGAAATTTTGATTTCTGTATTTTCTCAAGAATGGCTGCAACAAGTATAGCTCTTTACTACAAAAATTACAAAGGCAAGAGGACACAGTACCTACTCTAAAGAAACTTGATGTGACTGGAGACAGGCAAGTAATAACCCTAGACCAAAGCAGGTTGAGCACATGCCTGAAGGGAGAGGAAAGTTTACTATCATAGTAGAAAAATGTCACTGTCAGAACTGACAGTTTTGGGAAAGTAGGAGAAAAAAAGAATGAATTTTAAAAATTCCAAATATTCAAAAAGAAAGAAAAGGAAAATCAAAGTGAACTAAATAAACAGGATAAGTTACAGACAAGACATCAGGAAGCCGTACGGGACGCACCGAAGCCATGGGCCTGGTACTGCTGCTGCTCCCGCTCCAGAGTCTGCCTGATGGCCGCCTCCCGAGAGCAGTGCCTCCGGCCCTGCCTGTCCTTGAAGCTGTTCCGCAACTCAATCTGCTCCAGCTCGCTGCTGAATCGATTCAAATACCTGAAAAACAAGCTGGTCTGACTTACAAAATCTGTTTGGCTTATATTACTTCATTTAAAACAATCCCCAGCCACTGCCTGTCCTTCCCAAGTTTTCATACTCCTCTAGATTCCTTCAAGTTCTCAGACCTCAGACCTTCTCTTGGTAACTCAACCACTCTCAAATCTTCTGTGAACAAATCAAAGCCTGCCATTACAGTGTCAACTCCAGGTCCTCACACTCCACCACCTCCTGGATGTCTCCATCTGGCTGACAGGTGATACCTTAACGCACCTTCCGCCTTGCCCCTGGTCCCTTCCGAACCTGCTCCACCTCTGCCCTGGCCCCCGCCTTCATTCACGCAGATGAAGACTGGCTCACCCTGACTCCTCTCTCCCCCCTTTATGCCACATTTAAGTCTTCACTGAAGATTGAGACTTTTACCCCCTTAAACTCTCTAGACATTTCCATTTCTCTTTACCACATTGCTCCCACCACCACCTCTTGCCTGGACGGCTTCATCAGCCTCTTAACAGTTTGCCCCCTCATCCATTTGCCTCACTCTCAAAAGTTTAAATGTGAGCACCGCAGCTACTTGCTATTCAAAGTCTCCTATGACTCCCACTGTCCTTGGGTAAAGTCCAAACTCTTACACTGATATTTGAGATTTTTTATGTGTTGGTTGTTTATTCAAACTGTCACAATTCCCTCCCAGAACCTATTATCTCAGTGATATTAAATGTCTGGCAGATCACTAAATAGGCTGCTCCCATCCCCAGGCCTTTCAGACCTTGTTCTCTCTGCCTAGATGTTCTTCAAACTACCTTACCTCCATCTGCAGATATCAGTTTTGATGTTATTTCTCAAGGAAGTCAAGAAACTGGGTTACCTGCCATTCTGAAGCACAGAAAGGTGATGAGCCTACTAAAATGACTAAGCTAGTATACCAACCCAAAGTCTTTATAACAAAGTCTATCTGCTTGTCTATAAATCCAGAACAGAACTCTGCATCTTGCAGAACCAAGTTGGGGAATTCCTCTTATTGACCCTTTGCTCATTAACATGCCCAGTGTTTACCTTTCAATTAATTCACAAGCATCTCTTTTTGAATATCCTACTTTTTTGGGATCAAGATGATTTTGAAACCACTGCAGTTTTTCACCTATAACAACAAGTACCAAAAACAGTTTAACATCATAAGTCATTATTTAAGCAGAGGTATTCATTATAATTTTCAACATCAGTGTGTTTAAAACAGTATCAACATTTATTTCAAAGTTAAAGTTTTGTGTGGGCTCAAAGCTAAACAAGCCTTTCAGAAACTGAACTGTCACATTTTAATTTGGGGAAGTGACAAAGGTAGGAAGGATGCTTTTCTGTATGTATTTCTTATCCAGTAAGGATACAAAACATTTTTTAAAATAAAGAATACTTTAAAAGAACATAAAGTTCCAAGTATTTATAAAGCAAATGATAGAACTTGTCTGAAATAGCAAAAGGAGAGTTTGATTAGATTAATGAAGAGGACGGTGTGTGCTGAACTTTTAGTAAGCAGCGGGCACTACATACAGGCACAGGTCTTGACTTTTACAATCCTATGAGGGTTATTATTATCTCCATTTAGAAGAGAAAGGTTAAGTAACCTGTTCAGGGCCTCAAAGTCAGTAAATACACTAAGCATACAAGATCTGCTGTATATGATGCAGAATGACTGACATCTATTATCAAAAAGCTAGCAGACTTCGTGCTTATGAGTCAATCAGACCACAGGGGTGCCACTTTCAGTAAGATTTCTCAGTATTACAAATCAAGAAATGGCCCTATCCAGGATTACTGATAAACCATTTATAAATACGATTCTGCTGCCTGATAAGGCAGGTGAGTTAATGGTTTGAATATCTTTCATTTTAGTTACAAAGCCTAGTAGCCACTCTTTTGAAATCAGACTTAGCAGATAACCTTACCAATAATAAATCTGATCACACACCCACACACACACATAAAAAGACTGTGACACTGAGATATAGACTGAGGATACATTCACATCATTAAACATGAATTGCTGTTTCCAAAACTCTTCATAATTCTAAATGGTTAGGAAGCTAGAATTAAACTGGAGAGAGAGAGGGATAGATAAAAGTAGATACTAAAGAATTTCCAGAAAACTGACCTAGATATTAACACTGTTCTATCAGTTTAATGACTGACTTTATTTTAATCAAGTCTGGTAGAGAAAATTCACTTAATCTAGCAAAATCACTTTTATCTGGTAGAGATAAAAATAGTATTTCACTAAGAGAGTCAAGAGAAAATAGGTAAGGGAAGAACTTCAAACAAGAAAAATCCACTTACCAATAAGGTTGAGACGCAACGCCTTTTCATTCTTCAATCTTGGGAGAAAAAGTGCATGTGTGTTAGAAAACTTCCAAAACAAGTTTTAAAAATCTGAAAAAAACAACAAAAACTACCCAAAGAACCTTATGAACCTTTCAAAGATCACTTTTATGCATATGAAATTAATTTTCTTAAAGAAGAAACACTGACACGATGCTTCTCTTTTAAATCAGAAAATGTTACTAGAATTTTTTTTCTGCTCTGCAGTGACTAAAGGATACCTATAAAACCAACTGGTTTTGAAAACACAAAGGAAAGCTTGTCTGAATTCTGTAATATGCATAATGCTTGTGCACAGAAGAGTAACGAGGACCTTCTAGAAAACAGTGCTGCCATCAAGACCAAAATGCCTCACTGTCATCTTTTTTCAACAGGCATAAAACAAAATGTTTACTTTTCATAAATTTGATATAAATTATAACAAAGAAAGAGAACTCATTTACTCTCAAAAAATGGCCTACATGATCATGTGCCTCCTACTGTTGCTATTTTGAATTCTAATCCGTTCAGGGACTTCCCTGGCATTCCAGTGGTTAACAGTCTGAACTTCCATCGCAGGGGGCATGGGTTGTTCCCTGGTCAGGGACTAAGATCCCACAGGAGGACAAGAAAATAAAAGAAAAACCTCTTTTCCATTCAGAAAAGAGGGATGCTATTGAGAGAGTAACATGCCGGAAGGCTAGGATCTCCCAATGGAGGAAACAGGCTGCAACCGTCATAAGTTTTTTCTCTCTCTCTTAAACGTCAGGAAGAAACAAACTACAATTGTCAGATTTTTCTTTTCCTTCTCTATACAAAATTAAAAGGAGGTTTCCTTTAAAATTCTGTGTTGCCATGATGACATCTGGTTCCACCTGAACTTAACTTTTCTCAGCCCTTGAGCTAACCAATGTGTTTTTCTCCCAGCAATGTTATTCTTAAGCTATGTTAATGAACTATGTATTTACCTTAGACTCTGTCTTTCTTCAAGTTGGTTCCAACTAAGACTCAGAAGGGACTTGACAAACCAGTATGCTTTACTTAACAAACCAGTATGCTTTCCTCTCGCAAAATGTTCTCTTAAGCTATGTTAATGAGACTACATATTTGCTTGGAAACCTGCCTTTCTTCAAGATTCATGTCAATCATTTTATGGCCCGGGATGACTCACCTTGTGCCAATGTTATCTCAAAATGCATGTTGTAGGTGAGAGGCCTGGCACTATTCTGAGTTTTGAGACATTTCCTTCCTTTAATTAGCTGCCTGCTAATAGGTATATAACTTACTGCTAAGTGGGTCGCCATTTCCTTCTCCAATGCATGAAAGTGAAAAGTGAAAGTGAAGTCACTCAGTCGTATCCGACTCTTAGCGACCCCATGGACTGCAGCCTGGAGAATCCCAGGGACAGGAGAGCCTGGTGGGCTGCCGTCTATGGGGTCGCACAGAGTCGGACACGACGGAAGTGACTTAGCAGCAGCAGCAGCAAAGACTAGCGGGGGGGGGGG